>NC_057799.1:177702761-177804153 GCF_018294505.1 Triticum aestivum
GCCCCCTCGTCCTCTCCCGTCGCCGGCCTCCTCCCTTCTCCTCCCGCCGGCAAGCCGCGCCGCCGCCTCGGCCGCGCCCGAGCCCGAGACGACGCCGGCCCCGATCCCATCTGGGTCAACGGAGGTTGACTCCCGAAACCCTAGTTTTTTTTCGCAAAGTCCTCATTTATTCTCAGCAACTTGCTATGTTTCCGATGCCGTAACTTTGTGCATATAGCCCCGATTCGCGCGTATAATATGTCAAATTGTTCGCCTCGTGATGCTCTTCATTTTATTCAATTGCACCATGTTCATTAGAGGTCATCTTGATGCCCAAATCTTCGTTGGAAGAGGGCTAGTTGCTGTTAATCTCTGGTTCTTATCAGAACTTGGAGATTTGTCATTTTTGTATCATTTAATCTGCGCATCTTTTGAGCATGAGCTCTACATGTGTTTTGAAGTATGCCATGACATCTTTCCAGGGATATAGTCCATGTATTTTTGTGGTCTTTGTGATGACTAGCACAAGCATGCAAAGTAGGCCCCGTAATATTTCTGATTTCAGGGACTTAGTGAATTCTCTAAGTCTTCGTCTGCTGTAATTTTGTTGCCATGTTAACTTGATGCTAGAGAGAGATCCATGCATATTTTGGAGATGTTCATTAAGGATGTTTTGTAGCTATAGTTGTAATTGATCCATTCCTGCAATTGTTTGCAATTTTAGAGTACCATAGCATGACTCAATCTTGCTCTACTTTTGCTATAAAATATTTCCGGCAGATTCTTAACATGACATGCATTTTTGCCAAGCTTATTGTAGTTGATCCATATATGCTATGCAATTGTTCTTGCCATGGATAGATTCATAAACATGCCATCTTGCTGTAGGTATGCTTGGTTTTTCATGCATTGCTCTGTAGGGAGTGCATCAAGCTCACAAAGAGGCCTACATATTAATATTTCTGCCATGCTCTGTTTTCTGCTAAGTCTGAAACCTGATAACGGAACTTGCTATGTTTACATGCTTGCCATCATATCCTCTGGTCCTTTTTGGCTTATGGTCAGTAAGGGACTTTTGTCATGTGCATTTAGTAGAACACTACCATGCCTTGTTTTGCTATGTTAAGTTTCTGTAGCATATTGATTTCGTGCTCTGAACATTGCTACCTGATGCTGATTTCTGCCATGTTCAGTTTTTCACTAAGTCTGTGAATCTGTAATCTTTTGCACTTTTGCCATGCTTGTTTTAGCTTGATATGTTGTGAACTAGCCGTAGCTCAGTGTTCATCTTTTGTCAAGCATCTCCTGTAGATTGTTGCCATGTGCTTTGTTGCTATGTTGGGATGCTGTAGCATTGTTACTTGTTGTATTTTAAGTGCTATCTTGCTGTTTATCGCAGATTAGTGTCATTCTTGTTTTGCATGCCATTTGCAAACCGTGCATCCGATCCCGGTGATCTTTATATCGATTTCGACCGAAATCATCTCATCTTTCCAGTGGCATGCGTGGTTTGCCAAGTTACTGCCATGTTCATCATTTCCCTTCCGGAGCACGCATATGCATCGCATATCATATCTTGCATATCATACATGTTTTGCATCATGTTGCTTGCGCATATCTCGTTGTTGATTGTGGTTCCGTTTGTTTGTGTTCTTGTTTTGGGTAGAGCCGGGAGACGAGTTCGTGAACGAGGAACCTGTCGAGTACGCTTACGAGGATCAAGCTTTCGACAACTCTGAGAATCTTGCAGGCAAGATGACCACCCCTCGAAATCACTTCTATCTTTGCTATGCTAGTTGTTCGCTCTATTGCCATGCTCCGCTACCTATCACTTGCTATATCATGTCTCCTATTTTAGCCATGTCAGCCCCTAACCATCCTTTCCTAGCAAACCGTTGTTTGGCAATGTTACCGCTTTTGCTCAGCCCCTCTTATAGCGTTGCTAGTTGCAGGTGAAGTTGAAGTTTGTTCCATGTCGGAACATGGATATGTTGGGATATCACAATATCTCTTATTTAATTAATGCATCTATATATTTTGGTAAAGGGTGGAAGGCTCGGCCTTATGCCTGGTGTTTTGTTCCACTCTTGCCGCCCTAGTTACTGTTATACCGGGATTATGTTCCTTGAGTTTGCGTTCCTTACACGGTCGGGTGATTTATGGGACCCCCTTGACAGTTCGCCTTGAATAAAACTCCTCCAGCAAGGCCCAACCTTGGTTTTACCATTTGCGACCTATACCTTTTCCCCCCGGGTTTTCTAGAGCCCGAGGGTCATCTTTATTTTAAACCCCCGGGCCAGTGCTCCTCTGAGTATTGGTCCAAACTGTCAGTCGCCGGTGGCCACCAGGGGCAACTCTGGTCTGGCCTATCGGAAGCTTGGACAATCCGGTGTGCCCTGAGAACGAGATATGTGCAGCTCCTATCGGGATTTGTCGGCACATTCGGGAGGCTTTGCTGGTCTTGTTTTACCATTGTCGAGATGTCTTGTAAACCGGGATTCCGAGACTGATCGGGTCTTTCCGGGAGAAGGTTTATCCTTCGTTGACCGTGAGAGCTTATGATGGGCTAAGTTGGGACACCCCTGCAGGGTAATATCTTTCGTAAGCCGTGCCCGCGGTTATGAGGCAGATGGGAATTTGTTAATGTCCGGTTTTAGATAACTTGTCACTTGACCCAATTAAAATACACCAAGTGCGTGTGTAGCCGTGATGGTCTCTTCTCGGCGGAGTCCGGGAAGTGAACACGGTCTGTGTTATGTATGACGTAAGTAGGTGTTCAGGACCTCTTCTTGGTCATTGCTAGATGACGCCCGTTCCATTGCTTCTCTTCTCGCTCTCATTTGCGCAAGTTAGCCACCATATATGCTTTTGCCGCTGCAGCTCCACCTCTTTGCACCTCTTTGTCCTATAAGCTGAAATAGTCTTGATCTCGCGGGTGTGAGATTGCTGAGTCCCCGTGACTCACAGATACTTCCAACACCAGTTGCAGGTGCCGACGATGCCAGTGCAGATGATGGCGTCGATCTCAAGTGGGAGTTCGACGAGGAACGTGGTCGTTACTATGTGTCTTTTCCTGATGATCAGTAGTGGAGCCCAGTTGGGACGATCGGGGATCTAGCATTTGGGGTTGTCTTATTTTCATCTGGATTTTGACCGTAGTCGGTCTATATGTTTGTTTTTTTTGATGCTGTATGATGATATTTATGTATTGTGTGAAGTGGCGATTGTAAGCCAACTCTTTATCCCATTCTTGTTCATTACATGGGATTGTGTGAAGATGACCCTTCTTGCGACAAAACCACTATGCGGTTATGCCTCTAAGTCGTGCCTCGACACGTGGGAGATATAGCCGCATCGTGGGCGTGACACGCACCCCGCCCACTGCGCGTTGGCTGAGAAAACATGAGGGAGAAGAGATGGCTGTAGCACAGACTCCAAGAAAATTGGTGTCAAATGGGACTCGTGTGGGTGGCGTGTGCTGTATTGCTTGACGTGAATGCTAGTTATGGCCCATGCCACCCCACTATATCGAGGTGCTGGTTATGTAGAGCGAACACATTATCTCTCCAGGAGTACGGTACACCACTAGTACTACTCACATTGTCGCGAAATTTCCTGGAGTCCGTGCTCAGCCCTCCTCTCTCTCTCTTCTCAGCCAGCCAGCAGACGCACGGAGCCCATCGTCTATTTGCTCACATGCGGACCCACATGTCAGTGAAAACGCAAGATGACCCACTGAACATGCACATCTTTCACCTCGACATGCTGGTGATGAAAAACAAATCTAATAAAGATCTTTGGTGGCCGCTTTTGGAGTTACTCTGATTCTATTTACAGTTTAACCCAAGATGTACATCACGTGGCTTGAACTAGCACTCCATTTTCTTGCATGACATGACCTGGATGCTGGATGTCCCACGTGTCGGCGAAAGGAGGAAGAACTCGACCAAATCTTCTCCACATTTAGACTGGAGGATTAGGAAACACGGCAAGCCCTGTGCCTACATCATACTACGTACAAGCCCACCTCACGCAGTCACGCTATCACGATATTTCTTGGCCTCCGTGCGACACCTAGCTCTAGTTGATCTAACTAGAACTAACTATTGTGCTAGCATACTCCACTATTAGGTTGGCCCTATGTGATGTGGCAATTTCATATAGCCGGATGTTGGCTATACTACTACGGTACTCACACTCCAAGAAGTGACTCGAAAACCATTCATAAATTGAGTTTATGACATGCATATGCAAATATTCCATTCATTACATATGTATAGTCATCAACACACAACGACAACGAGGATACATGTTGGATTATAGATTATTTCCAACAAAACATTCTAGTAAATACTAACGTTTTCATCACACAACAAATAACAATCAATGAAATGAACTTTAGCTCAACCAATCCTCGGCGTTGGAAATGCTTGCTTTGAACCATAGGTAAGCCTCTAGGAAGGGTCAGCTATTGTCAATATTGAGACCAACGCAGGACTGATCATCCAGGCTGAAGCGACCTATATCAAGACGCATATTGTGATAGCCAGGGTAGGGAACCATAGAAATGTCTGAGGTATAGATACAGTTGCTTCTCATAAATGGTAGTAACGTTGTGTCAACAGCAGCTGGCTCGCCTTTCACCATCATTGGATAGTTTTGTCCAAGGAAGAGCGAGTTTTCTCCAAGACTATCAATACTGAACCAGGGAGAAGGTGTTGGCGCTAGCACACTAGTATCCATCCTGAATACCCTGCAACGGATGTTGGAATAGGTCCAGAGAGTGAGATCATGGGAGACAACACCTGCTTCCTTAGTAGTAACATCAGCAGTGCGCTGTATACAGACAAGAAGAGGTGATCCATCGGAATAAGTTGCCAGGCACCACTGAGTATATAGGTCCTGCTCGTCCTCATGCTCGTGGTCATCACCATCGTCATCTCCCCCTTGGTTATAAAAATTTCAAGTATAGGTGGTGGAATGTTCATAGGACCTTGGAAACACAAGAAGGTTAATTAGTAAAGGGAAACTTGCTAACCCGCATGCATGTGTATGAAACAATTATAATTACGGTGGAAGACTGATACGTCCATTTTGCATCATGTTTTCTTACTGTTATTTATAATGTTTTTATCCATAATAATGCTTTCTGGAGTAATTCTAATGCCTTTTCTCTCATAATATGCAAGGTATACACAAAGAGGGAGAATTCCAGAAGCTGGAAATCTGGACATGAAAGAGCTACGTCAGGCTACCTATTCTGCACAACTCCAAATGAGCTGAAACTTCACGGGGATTTTTTATGGAATATATAAGAACTATTGGAGCAAATAACTACCAGAGGGGGCCCACGAGGTGGGCACAACCCACCTAGGCGCGCCAGGGAGCCCAGGCGCACCCTGGTGGGTTGGTGCTCACCCAGGCCCACCTCCGGTGCCCATCTTCTGGTATATAAGTCATTTTGACCTAGAAAAAAAATAAGGAGTGGACTTTTGGGACGGAGCGCTGCCGCCTCGAGGTGGAACTTGAGCAGGAGCACTTTTGCCCTCCGGTGGAGCGATTCCGCCGGGGGAACTTCCCTCCCGAAGGGGGAAATCATCTTCATCATCATCACCAACAACTCTCCCATCTTGGGGAGGGCAATCCCCATCAACATCTTCAACAGCACCATCTCATCTCAAACCCTAGTTCATCTCTTGTGTTCAATCTTGTTACCGGAACTATAGGTTGGTGCTTGTGGGTGACTAGTAGTGTTGATTACATCTTGTAGTTCATTACTATATGGTTTATTTGGTGGAAGATTATATGTTCAGATCCAATATGCTATTTAATACTCCTCTGATCATGAGCATGTTTATCATTTGTGAGTAGTTACTTTTGTTCATGAAGTCACGGGAGAAATCATGTTGCAAGTAATCATGTGAACTTGATATGTGTTCGATATATTGATAGTATGTATGTTGTGATTCCCTTAGTGGTGTCCTGTGAACGTCGACTACATGACACTTCACCATATTTGGGCCTAAGGGAATGCATTGTGGAGTAGCAATTAGATGATGGGTTGCGAGAGTGACAGAAGCTTAAACCCCATTAAACCCCAGTTTATGCGCTATTCCGTAAGGGACCGATTGGATCCAAAAGTTTAATGCTATGCTTAGAATTTATTCTTAATACTTTTCTCGTACTTGCGGATGCTTGCGGGAGGTTTAATCATCGTAGGAGGTTTGTTCAAGTAAGAACAACACCTAAGCACCGGTCCACCCACATATCAAATTATCAAAGTAGCGAACACAAATCAAAGCAACATGATGAAAGTGACTAGATGAAATTCCTGTGTACCCTCAAGAATGCTTTGCTTATCATAAGAGACCATTTTGTCCGGTCCTTTGCCTCAAAAGGATTGGGCTACCTTGTTGCACTTTTTTTACTACTACCGTTACTTGCTCGTTACAAATTGTCTTGCTATCAAACTACTCCGCTACTTACAATTTCGGCACTTGCAGACATTACCTTGCTGAAAACCACTTGTTATTTCCTTCTGCTCCTCGTTGGGTTCGACACTCTTACTTATCGAAAAGAGATACAATTTATCCCCTATACTTGTGGGTCATCAAGGCTATTTTCTGGCGCCGTTGCCGGGGAGTGAAGCGCCTTTGGTAGGCGGAATTTGGTCAGGAAACATTTATATAATGTGCTGAAATTTATCGTCACTTGTTGTCGGTGTCAAAACCGGCGGATCTCGGGTAGGGGGTCCCAAACTATGCGTCTAAGGCGCATGGTAACAGGTGGCAGGGGACACGATGTTTACCCAGGTTCGGGCCCTCTCGATGGAGGTAATACCCTACTTCCTGCTTGATTGATCTTGATGATATGAGTATTACAAGAGTTGATCTACCACGAGATTGTAGAGGCTAAACCCTAGAAGCTAGCCTATGGTATGATTGTTGTTGTCCTACGGACTAAACCCTCCAGTTTATATAGACACCGGAGGGGGCTAGGGTTACACAGAGTCGGTTACAAGGGAGGAGATCTACATATCCGTATCGCCAAGCTTGCCTTCCACGCCAAGGAGAGTCCCATCCAGACACGGGACGAAGTCTTCAATCTTGTATCTTCATAATCCAACAGTCCGGCTAAAGTATATAGTCCGGCCATCCGAGGACCCCCTAATCCAGGACTCCCTCAGTAGCCCCTGAACCAGGCTTCAATGACGATGAGTCTGGCACGCAGATTTGTCTTCGGCATTGCAAGGCGGGTTCTTCCTCCGAATACTCCATAGAAGATTTTGAACACAAGGATAGTGTCCGACTCTGCAAAACAAATTCCACATACCACCGTAGAGAGAATAATATTTCCACGAATCTAATCTGCTGACACATTAGGCAGCATGACATCATACCACGGCCCGGTCATTATTCGAACCGTTATTTTTTCAACCAGCGACCGCACATATTGCGAGGAAGTTTCCTTGGCACGTCTTGTCAAAGCAGAGATCGTGTCCCCTTATCACGGGATTCTCATCAATACGGGTGTGGGTAACCCAACCGCGCCGTCAATTATGGCGCTTGGGGAATAAGCGAGTTTTACCAGGCAGGTGGGGAGGCGCATAGTTTCTTCCGCCTTTATAAAGGGACAAGGATTCACCTTTTTCACCCACGCCTTCTTCCTCCTTGCTCATCCCTTCTTGCGCGCTCGAGCTCCAGCACCCAAGTTCGCATTTTCTCCTCAATCCACTCCAAGCACGTCCGGAGCGGGAGGCAAGTGGATGGTCTCCTCCGTCACGGAGGAGGACATCAAAAAGCTACGGGGAGCCGGATATCTGGCCGCGGATATCGCACACCGGCTGCCAGATGAGGGGCAGATCATCCCAACTCCAGAACCCCATGAGAGGGTGGTTTTCCTTACCCACTTCGTCCGCGGACTGGGATTTCCCCTCCACCCGTTTGTCCGCGGGCTCATGTTCTACTACAGTTGGACTTTCACGATCTGGCCCCCAATTTCATCCTCAACATCTCGGCGCTTATCGTCGTGCGCGAGGCCTTCCTCCGCATCAAGCCCCACTTCGGCCTGTGGCTAAAGACCTTCAATGTTAAACCGAAGGTGGTGGTCGGCCAGCAAGCGGAGTGTGGAGGCGCCATAGTGGGCAAAATGCCCAACGTCACCTGGCTCGAAGGCTCCTATGTGGAGACCATAAAGGGGTGGCAATCGGGGTGGTTCTACATCACCGAGCCGCGCGACACCAACTGGGTGGCGGCCCCCGAATTCCGATCCGGAATCCCCACGCGGCTCACCTCCTGGAAAGAGAAGGGCGTGTCCTGGGGTTCATCGGTGGAGCTGACCGGACTCCAGAAATGCATCAGAAACACGATGAGCAAGAAAATCAAGCTCGTCAACGTGGTCCAGGTCATGCTCTTCCGTTGGATCCTCCCGTGTCAACGTCGGGCATTCAATTTGTGGGAGTTCGACCCGGCCGAGCACCAGACGCTTCGAAGGCTCTTCGACATGACGCACAAGGACGGCTGGAAGGTGTTGTTCAAGGGTGCCGAGTTACCTCCTCTTACCGAGGACCGCGGACTCAGCGCAAAGCGCCTTGCTAATCCGGTAAGTCTTTTATATCTCATAAGAAGTTCATTCTCCCCAGTTTAACCCTGCACGGGATCTAAGCCTCCACGGCATTTAACAGGACTGGGTAGAGACAGTGGAGCAGATCGATTGTCCAGGCCCCCTGCCCGAAGATCCAGCAGATGCTCTCCTGACGGAGATGCTGGTTCCGGCACCTTACGAGGTGCCGATGAAGAAGGCCAAGAAGAAGGCCACGGGGACCCGGAAGGGTCTCCGGCACAAGGTTATATCAGACTCATCATCTGAAAACTCCGAGGCGCACTCCTCCCACGAAGACGAGGAGGAGGAAGAGGAAAGTTCTCCCCCCGGCCGGGGGAGACAAGAAAAGGAAGGTCGCCCCATCCGGGGAGGCCGAAGGGTCCAAGAAGGGAAGGACCCTCCTCCCGGACTGCTCCACGACGGCCGCTTATAGCGACGATGAGTGGTTGTCCAGGGATAAGCCCCTGGCGAAGTCGTAAGTATCCGGATACCGTAGTAATTCATGATATGTTTTATTGTACTGCCTCTCATCACGCCGAACATGATTATGCAGTCCGTCCCGAGCCCGCATCGACGTATCTTCGTCGGATGATTCTTTGGGCCCCTCGGACCTGAACAGTGATTCTCTTCCTACCGCCTTCTCCCCCCACCCTACGGACGACACCGAGGTGTTGTCCCAAAGGGAACTGAACCAGGGGGAGACCGTTCCGGAGGCACCTCAAGGCGACATTCTGGGCGCTGGGCGCACGAGGGGCAAGACTTCCCCGGGCCCTAACGCCGGGGGCAGCAAGTCTAACCCCAAGCCGAAGACGACGCCGGAACCTCCAGTGGTTCCGGATTGTGTCAGGCAACCCCTCACTAAGAGGGGCAAGCCACCTGTGCCGGTGGCCTCTGTCCGTCCAGAGGCACCGGACAACTTGCTGGAAGCGCTTCGCGGCGCTTCCGTCGACGAAGAGCACCGCACTATCATGAGTGCGGTGATCGAGAAGGTTCAGTCCGCCAAAAGCGGACTGACTGAAGCCTGTGCCAGCCTCCTAACAGGCTTTCAGGTAAGTAATCAAATTATAAGAAAATATTACCGCATAGACAGTAGCCCCTGATGCTCTGTCCGGCGTTCGTGAAGAAAGGCCGAATAGAGGATCAAATAATGACCGCAGAAGTCTAATCAGAATATGTCTATGTGCATATGTAGGCTTCGCTGCTGGCCGTTGCCGCACGTACTGCGGAGGTCACTGCACTGAAGCAGGACCTTGAGCGGTCCAAGGAAGAGCTCGGCCTTACCAAGAGGCAGCTCGAAGAGAACAAAGGTAAGCGATACCCTGTCTATATATATTTAAAAGGAAATTTGGTTGTAAAATAATAGGATCACCATGGATTTGCCAGGGGCCATGACCGAAGTGGCGACCCTGAAGAAGGCGCTATCCGAGGCCGAAGACAAAGCGGCCAAGGAGCGCATCGAGCGAGAGAAGCAAGAAGCCTGGGTAGGCGACGTGCAGCAAGAGCTCCAGGCTCTCACCAAAAAACACGAGTCCTTGGAGCTTGACTCTAAGACGCGAGAGTCCGAGCTTGCAAAGGCCCTCGAGAGCGCACAAAGCGCCAAGGCCGAAGCCCATAAGGCCCTCTAGGAAATTGAGGCGGTTAAGAAGATAGCAGCGGGTAAGGCATTCATTATGCAAAGCAAGCATGTGAAGGAAACTTTCCTTTTACTTACCCGAGTTCGGAGCTCTCCAAGAGCGTTCGCAGATCTTCCCTCCAGTGTGTTGGATGCCGCGGAGTTCTACTGGGCTGAGGAGGGGAGCTCGACGGAAAAGTTGTTCTGGTCTCAGTATACTGGGACCGAACACCCAATGCCCTTGAGCGACCAACTGAAGCAACTGGTCGAGCTCCATAAGGCAGCCAAACAGGCCATGAAGGGTCTTATAGCCCGGATGTGGCCTGGCGAGCCCCTGCCTGATAGCTACTTCGGTCTCGTGAGGCGGCTTGTGAATGCCTGCCCACGGCTTGAATTCATAAAGCGGTCCGTCTGCATCGAGGGTGCGCGCAAGGATTTTGCCCGGGTGAAGGTGCACTGGGCGAAGCTGGACGCCGTAAAGCTAGTGAAGGAGGGGCCGCTGGAAGGCAAGGAGCATCGCCACCCCGAAATGTATTATGACAGTGTCCTGAAGGGTTCCCGCCTTGTGGCGGAGGAATGTGCTAAGGATGTAATATTCGAATGAATGTACTCATGTGATCCTGTAATGTGAAACGAGTTCATTTACGCTATGCAACGCTTGTTAATTTAAAATATTACCTTCTGTGCGGCCGTTTATGAAACCTGAGAGTTGGCCAGTCGTCGGCTTCTGCCCCCATGTAACTAGTACTGGGGTGTTCGGGATAAACCTGAGCACTCTTTATCCCAATTTTGGGTCCTTCGAAGGAGGTGTTCAGCACAGCGAACCAGGCAATCGGACTATAAAGCTTTATCACTCTCACTTAGCCATAGAAGTCTACAATTTTAAATTTTGGCAAAGCCCCTAGTATTCGGAAGGCCGAATTTGGGGCGCTATATACGCCTAAGCGGGCAAGGCCGACTCCTCGCCCGAAGCGGAAAAAGTCTTTAAGGACTTGAGACCTCTCGAACAGCGACCAGCTCTCGCCTCATCATGACAGTCAGTTTTCAGCTTTCTCTACTGAGGTGCTCGTCCGGAAGAACCGGGACACAATCGCAGTAGTTCTACCAGCGCTACCTTAGCCGATTTTGCGGAACGTAAGGTACCAAAACATGGGAGCTGGGCAAACCCAACTATTGACCCAAGACATGATTCAGAGCTGATGCATATAGTGCTATAAGTTCGGGGTGCCGCACTGTCGAAAGTGTTCGGACTTCTCACGCCGTATTATGGGGTATGCTGAAGCCCCTGCCATACTAGTTGTACTAGAATGTACGGGTGCAATCTGTCATAATTAAGCAGACAAGAGAAAGAAAAAAAAGAAAGGGTAATGCAATAATAGGCTAACGCTACGCATTGTTATTAAATACTACGTCAAAGTGTACGGATACAGGTAGTGCAATAAGCAAAAAAATAGGACTATTTGACATGTCCTATCCAAGGGCAAGCTGTGTATGGGTATTTAAAACAGGTATTTCGATCGTTATCAGAGACCACCTGGGGATTCCCTTGCACGTCAGAGCTTCTTGCTTCCTTGGTATTTCCTTACTTCGATGAGAAAGAGAGTAAGGTCCTGAAAAAGAGGAAATGATAAAGGTATACAGCCCCTGGGGCGGTTGAGCCGCATTGTGGGACGTGTCCTGGCCGTGCCTCCGCCTATGCCCATGGTATTTTTAGTGCGTAATTATGTACGCGCGGCGTAAATTTTGTCGCTTGATTGGGACTAGGTCGGAGCCCGAATTGCTAGGCGAGCTCTGATCGTGCCAGGCGATCCTGTTGCAGGTTACTCCAGACTCGCTTGAAGGTGTTCGGGGGCTTTATCGCCGAATTGGCGGTTTGCCTTAAAAGGCTGCTTTCTGCTTCTGCTGCGATGGCCGCAGTGTGCTCCTCCGTGCGGAGCGAGCATTCTGTGTTTCCGTTGACAGTTATAACCCCCCGAGGTCCTGTCATCTTGAGCTTGAGGTATGCGTAATGTGGTACCGCATTGAATCTTGCAAATGCGGTTCGCCCGAGCAGTGCATGATAGCCACTGCGGAACGGGACGATATCGAAGATTAACTCCTCGCTTCGGAAGTTATCCAGAGATCCGAAGACCACTTCAAGTGTGATTGAGCCAGTGCAATGGGCCTCTACACCTGGGATGACGCCTTTAAAGGTGGTTTTAGTGGGTTTGATCCTCGAGGGGTCTATACCCATTTTGCGCACTGTATCCTGATAGAGCAGGTTCAGGCTGCTGCCGCCGTCCATAAGGACTCGAGTGAGGTGAAATCCGTCAATGATGGGGTCGAGGACCAATGCGGCAGATCCGCCATGACGGATACTAGTGGGGTGGTCCCTGCGATCGAAGGTGATCGGACAGGAGGACCATGGATTGAAATTTAGGGCGACTGGCTCCATCGCATAGATGTCCCTTAGTGCACGCTTCCGTTCCCTCTTGGGAATGTCGGTTGCGTATATCATGTTCACCGTTTTCACTTGTGGGGGGAACCTCTTCTGTCCTCCCGTGTTCGGTGGCCGGGGCTCCTCCTCGTCGTCGCTATGCAGCCCCTTGTCCTTGTTTTCAGCATTCAACTTGCCGGCCTGCTTGAACACCCAGCATTCTCTGTTGGTGTGATTGGCTGGCTTATCGGGGGTGCTGTGAATTTGACACGAACGATCGAGTATGCGGTCCAAACTGGACGGGCCCGGAGTACTTCTTTTGAATGGCTTTTTCCGCTGACCGGATTTAGAGCCACTGAATCCGGCATTGACTGCCGTATCTTCGGCGTTATCGCCGTTGTTGCGGCGCTTGTGTTAGTTACAACGTGGTCTACCGTTAGTATCTTTGGTATCTGAAGTGCCAGGATTCCTTGATGTGTTGTTGTTGCGAGCTAGCCAGCTATCCTCGCCCGCGCAAAAGCGGGTCATGAGTGTCGTGGGGGCTGTAATCTTCGGCCTCTCCTGGCCGAGGTGCCGGGCGAGCCACTCGTCACGGATGTTATGCTTGAATGCCGCTAAGGCCTCTGCATCCGAACAGTCGACAATTTGGTTTTTCTTAGTTAGGAACCTGGTCCAGAATTTCCTGGCCGATTCCCCTGGCTGCTGAATTATATGGCTCAAGTCGTCGCATCTGGTGGCTGCACATAAGTGCCCTGGAAGTTGTCAAGGAATGCATCTTCCAAGTCCTCCCAACTGCCAATGGAGTCTGCTGGCAAGCTATTCAGCCAATGCCGAGTTGGTCCTTTGAGTTTTAGTGGGAGGTACTTGATGGCATGTAGATCATCACCGCGAACCATGTGGATGTGGAGGAGGAAATCCTCGATCCATACCGCGGGGTCTGTTGTACCATCGTATGATTCAATATTTACGGGTTTAAAACCCTCTGGGAATTCGTGATCCATTACTTCATCAATGAAGCATAGGGGGTGTGCGGCACCTCTGTGCCGGGCTATATCACGACGCAGTTCATACGAGTCTTGTCTGCTGTATTCGGCCTGGCCGGATTTGCTTTTGGTATATCCAGCGTGACAATCATCATCCCACATTGGGGTGCGACCCCGTGATCCGTAGATTGATCTGGTATGCCCTGCTTTTTTTTCCAATACGTCTCGCAGGTCCCGCGTGTTGCCCCGGGCCTTGGTGTTTTTAGTTGTCTAGCGACGGCGTGCAGGATGGACTTCGGGCTGATATGCCCCTATGTCTCGGCCACGAGGTGGCCGATCAGCCGCATCATACGCTGGTGATGTGGGTTTTAATGCTTCCTCCTCGAGTCGGGGTAGCAACCTGCGCTTTGGGTAACTCTTGGAGGGGCGTTCGAGTTCGTATTCCTCGGCCGCAAGGACTTCGGTCCATCTATCCGCTAGCAGATCTTGATCAGCTCGAAGCTGTTGTTGCTTTTTCTTTAGGCTATTTGATGTGGCTATAAGCCGCCACTTGAAGCGCTCCTGCTCGACGGGATCCTCAGGCACGATAAATTCTTCGTCGCCGAGGCTCACCTCGTCTTCGGAGAGAGGCATGTAATTGTGATCCTCCGTTTCTCCCTCTACTGCATGTTCTGGAGGGCTAGCTTGTTCATCCTCCCGCTCTAGATCTGGTTGGAGGGTATTGTCGTCGTCTTCGGCACTATCCGGAGTGTTATTGTCTCTTGTGCCGGTATCGCTACTTTTGCTATGGCGGGACTTAGAGCGGCGCCACTGACGTCGGTGCTTGGGTTGCTTCTTGGAGGGGTCATCCTCCGCTGTCTTATCGCCATCGCCTTCTTTGGGGGTATCCACCATGTATATATCATATGATGAGGTGGCGGTCCAGCGCCGTGTGGGCGGTGGTTCCTGTTCGTCTCCTGCATCGTCGTCCATACCGTCAATGTCTTCGGAGTCGAAGTCGAGCATGTCGGTTAAATCGTCGACAGTGGCTATTAAGTGGGTGGTGGGTGGGGAGTGAATTTCTTCGTCGTCCGCGTCCCATTCTAGCCGGACATAGTTCGGCCAAGGTTCTCCTGACAAGGAGAGAGACCTTAATGAATTTAACACATCGCCAAAAGACGAGTGCTGAAAGATACCCGCGGAGGTAAACTCCATGATCGGTGCCCAATCGGACTCGATAGGCACGGACGCGGGCGGATCGGGGCCCGTGGCCATGGACGAATCCAATGGTTCGGCAACACAGCTCTCGTAGGAGGTGGAGTCAGTATTCGGCTCTATCGCCACTGAGAGTGCGGCCTCCGTGGCGGGGTCTACCCACCCATCCTCAGATGGCGCAATTTGTTCCGGATTGAGGGCCGGAGTAGTAGCAGGTGTGATCTCCTGAACACTATCCGACGGCAGAGTTAAGTCATGCTCATCGTGATTATGCGGCGCACCTGGCGTGGGCTCGAATCCGTCGAAGATCAAGTCTCCGCGGATGTCAGCAGTATAGTTCAAGTTTCCAAACCTGACCTGATGGCCAGGGGCGTAGCTCTCGATCTGCTCCAGATGGCCAAGCGAATTGGCCCGCAGTGCGAAGCCGCCGAATACAAAGATCTGTCCGGGGAGGAAAACCTCACCCTGGATCGCATCATTGCCGATGATCGATGGAGCCATCAAGCCTTACGGTGACGGCACAGTGGAACTCTCAATGAAAGCACCAATTTCGGTGTCAAAACCGGCGGATCTCGGGTAGGGGGTCCCGAACTATGCGTCTAAGGCGGATGGTAACATGAGGCAGGGGACACGATGTTTACCCAGGTTCGGGCCCTCTCGATGGAGGTAATACCCTACTTTCTTCTTGATTGATCTTGATGATATGAGTATTACAAGAGTTGATCTACCATGAGATCGTAGAGGCTAAACCCTAGAAGCTAGCCTATGGTATGATTGTTGTTGTCCTACGGACTAAACCCTCCGGTTTATATAGACACCGGAGGGGGCTAGGGTTACACAGAGTCGGTTACAAGGGAGGAGATCTACATATCTGTATCGCCAAGCTTGCCTCCCACGCCAAGGAGAGTCCCATCCGGACATGGGACGAAGTCTTCAATCTTGTATCTTCATAATCCAACAGTCCGGCTAAAGTATATAGTCCGGCCGTCCGAGGACCCCCTAATCCAGGACTCCCTCACTTGTTACTATGGAAAACAATCCTTTGAGTGGTTTGTTCGGGGTATCTTCACCTCGTCCGGAACCACAATTAGTTACCCCTCAACCTACTGCACCTACTGAAAATATTAAATATGAAATTCCTTCGGGTATGATAGAACAATTGCTAGCTAATCCTTATGGAGGAGATGGAACCGAACATCCTGATATGCACTTGATATATGTAGAAAAAATTTGTGGATTGTTCAAGCTTGCAGGTTTACCCGGAGATCAAGTTATGAAGAAGGTTTTCCCTTTATCTTTGAAGGGAAAAGCATTGGCATGGTATAGGCTATGCGATGATATTGGATCTTGCAATTGGAATCGTTTGAAATTGGAGTTCCACCAAAAATTTATCATATGCATCTAGTTCATCGTGATCGGAATTATATATATAATTTTTGGCCTCATGAAGGAGAAAGTATCGCTCTAGCTTGGGGGAGGCTGAAGTCAATGTTATATTCATGCCCCCATCATGAGCTCTCAAGAGAAATTATTATCCATAATTTTTATGCTCGGCTTTCTCGTAATGATCAAACCATGCTTGATACTTCTTGTGTTGGTTCTTTTAGGAAGAAGACTATTGAATTCCGATGGGATCTTTTGGAAAGAACTAAATGCAACTCTGAAGATTAGGAACTCCACGAAGGTAAAGAGTCAGGTATTAAAATTAAGTATGATTGTGTTAAATCTTTTATGGATACCGATGCTTTTCAGAAGTTTAGCACTAAATATGGACTTGACTCTGAGATAGTATAGCGTCCTTTTGTGAATCATTTGCTACCCTGTTGAACTCCCTAAGGAGAAGTGGTTTAAATATCACCCACCTATTAAAGAAGAAACTAAAGAACCAATACCAGTTAAAGAAGAAACTATACTTTATAATATTGATCCAATTGTTCCTTCTACTTATATTGAGAAACCACCTTTCCCTGTTAGGATAAAGGAACATGCTAAAGTTTCAACTGTGGTTAACAAAAGCTATATTAGAACACCTAAACCTGATGAACAAATCAAAGTAGAACCTAGTATTGCTATGGTTAAAGATCTCTTAGAAGAAGATATGGATGGGCATGTTATTTACTTCTGTGAAGAAGCTGCTAGAATTGCCAAACCTGATAAAAAGGATAAACATAGACCTATTGTTGGCATGCCCGTCATCTCAGTTAAAATAGGAGATCATTGTTATCATTGTTTATGTGACATAGGTGCTAGTGTGAGTGTTATTCCTTACACTTTATATCAAGAAATTATGAATGACATAGCACCTGCAGAAATAGAAGACATAGATGTTACTATTAAACTTGCTAATAGAGACACCATATCACCAATTGGGATTGTTAGAGATGTTGAAGTCTTGTGTGGGAAAATAAAATACCCTACTAATTTTCTTGTTCTTGGTTCCCCACAAGATGACTTTTGTCCCATTATCTTTGGTAGACCTTTCTTGAACACCGTTAATGCTAAGATAGATTGTGAGAAACAAACTGTCGGTGTTAGTTTTGGTGATGAGTCTCATGAGTTTAATTTTTCCAAGTTTAGTAGAAAGCTTCATGAAAAAGAATTGCCTAGTAAGGATGAATTAATTGGTCTTGCTTCTATTGCTATTCTACCTACTGATCCTTTAGAACAATATCTGCTAGACCATGAAAATGATTTACATATGCATTAAAGAAATGAGATAGATAAAATTTTCTTTGAATAACGTCCTCTGCTTAAACACAACTTGCCTATTGAAACTCTAGGAGGTCCTCCTCCACCTAAAGGTGATCCTGTGTTTGAATTAAAACAATTGCCAGACACTTTGAAATAAGCTTATCTTGATGAAAAGAAGATATATCATGTTATTATTAGTGCTAACCTTTCAGAACATGAAGAAGAAAGATTATTGAAAGTTCTAAGGAAGCACCGGGCTGCTATTGGAAATACTCTTGATGATTTAAAGGGCATTAGTCCCACTCTATGTCAGCACAAAATTAATATAGAACCTGATGCTAAACCAGTTGTTGATCACCAACGTCGGTTAAATCCAAAAATGAAGGAAGTGGTAAGAACAGAAATCTTAAAACTTCTGGAAGCAGGTATAATCTATCCTATTGCTAATAGTAGATGGGTAAGTCCTGTTCATTGTGTTCCTTAGAAAGGAGGTATTATTGTTGTTCCTAATGATAAGAATGAACTTGTTCCACAAAGAATTGTTACACGCTATAGAATGGTAATTGATTTTAGAAATTAAACAAAGCAACTAGAAAATATCATTACCCTTTGCCTTTTATTGATCAAATGCTTGAAAGATTATCTAAGCACACACACTTTTGCTTCCTTGATGGATATTCTGGTTTTTCACAAATACTTGTTTCTCAACCTGATCAAGAAAAGACCACTTTTACTTGTCCCTTTGGAACCTATGCTTATAGACGTGTGCCTTTTGGTTTATGTAATGCACCTGCTACCTTTCAAAGATGTATGGCTGCTATATTCTCTGATTTTGTGAAAAGAGTGTTGAGGTTTTCGTGGATGACTTTTCAGTTTATGGGAAGTATTTTGATGATTGTTTAAGCAATCTTGATCAAGTTTTGCAGAGATGTGAACAAAAAAATCTTGTCTCGAATTGGGAGAAGTGCCACTTTATGGTTAATGAAGGCATTGCCTTGGGTCATAAAATTTCTGAAAGAGGTATTGAAGTGGACCAAGCTAAGGTTGATGCAATTGAGAAAATGCCATGTCCTAAAGATATAAAAGGTATTCTTAGTTTCCTAGGTCTTGCTGGTTTCTATAGGAGATTTATCAAAGACTTTTCTAAAATTTCTAGGCCTCTCACTAGTCTCTTGCAAAAGGATATTCCCTTTGTTTTTGATGATGATTGTTTAGAAGCCTTTGAAACACTCAAGAAAGCCTTAATTTCTGCACCTATTGTTGAACCACTTGATTGGAACTTGCCTTTTGAAATTATGTGTGATGCTAGTGATTATGCTATCGGTGTTGTTCTAGGAAAAAGAGTTGATAAGAAACTTAATGTTATTCATTATGCTAGTAAAACTCTAGACAGTGCTCAAATAAATTATGCTACTACTGAAAAAGAATTCTTAGCAGTGGTGTTTGCTTGTGATAAATTTAGACCTTATATTGTTGATTCAAAAGTAATTGTTCACACGGACCATCCTGCTATTAAATACCTTATGGAAAACAAAGATGCTAAACCTAGCCTTATTCGATGGGTTCTCTTGTTACAAGAATTTGATTTACATATCATTGATAGAAAAGGAGCTGAGAACCCAGTAGCTGATAATTTGTCTAGGCTTGAAAATGTGCTTGATGACCCACTACCTATTTATAATTGTTTTCCTGATGAGCAGTTAGCTGCAATAAATGTTTCTCATAGTACTCCTTGGTATGCTGATTATGCTACTTACATTGTTGCTAAATATTTACCACCTAGCTTTACATACCAACAAAATAAAAACTTCTTCTATGATTTAAGACATTACTTTTGGGATGACCCACATCTTTATAAAGAAGGAGTAGATGGTATTATTAGACGTTGTGTACCTGAGCATGAACAGGGACAAATCCTACGGAAATGTCACTCCGAAGCATATGGAGGGCATCATGGTGGAGATAGAACTGCTCATAAGGTATTGCAGTCTGGATTCTATTGGCCTACTCTCTTCAAGGATGCCCGTAAGTTCATCTTATCTTGTGATGAATGTCAAACAATAGGTAATATCAGTAAGCGTCAAGAAATGCCTATGAATTATTCACTTGCTGAACCATTTGATGTTTGGGGATTTGATTACATGGGACATTTTCCTTCCTCTAATGGGTATACATATATTTTGGTTGCTGTTGATTATGTTACTTAATGGGTAGAAGCTATTCCAACCAGTAGTGCTGATCACAACACCTCTATTAAAATGCTTAAGGAAGTTATTTTCCCAAGGTTTGGCGTCCCTAGATATTTAATGACTGATGGTGGTTCACACTTTATTCATGGTGCTTTCCGTAAGATGCTTGCCAGGTATGATGTGAACCATAGATTTGCATCACCCTATCATCCTCAATCTAGTGGTCAAGTTGAACTTAGCAATTGAGAAATAAAATTAATTTTGCAAAAGACTGTCAATAGGTCTAGGAAGAATTGATCTATGATTAGATGATGCACTTTGGGTTTATAGAACAGCATATAAAAATTCTATGGGTATGTCTCCTTATAAAATGGTCTATGGAAAAGCTTGTCATTCGCCTCTTGAGTTAGAACATAAAGCATTTTGGGCAGTTAAAGAACTCAATTATGATTTCAAACTTGCTGGTGAAAAGAGGTTATTTGATATTAGCTCTCTAGATGACCGGAGAACCCAAGCTTATGAAAATGCAAAATTATTTAAAGAAAAAGTCAAAAGATGGCATGACAAAAGAATCCAAAAGCGCGAGTTTAAAGTCGGAGAATATGTTCTTTTGTACAACTCTCGGTTTAGATTCTTTGTAGGAAAGCTCCTCTCAAAATGGGAAGGCCCATATGTCATCGAGGAGGTTTACCGGTCTGGAGCCATCAAAATAAATAATCTTGATGGTACTAACCCGAAGGTTGTCAATGGGCAACGAATAAAGCACTATATCTCAGGTACGCCCATTAATGTTGAAAGTAATATTATCCAAACTTTGACACCGGAAGAACACGTAAAAGAGTCCTTCCGGAACACTCCAGAATCGTGAAAATAAGGAGGTACATGATACGGTAAGTAAACAGACTCCAAAAAATCTGGAAAAATATTTTTTATCAGTTTTGAAATATTTAAAAAAATTGGAAATAAAGAAACTTCCAGGAAGCGTCCCCTCGTGGGCACAAGACACCAGGGCGCGCCAGGCAGCCTGGCGTGCCCAGGTGGGTTGTGCCCACCTGGGACACCTTCCGGACTCTGTTTTTCTTCTGTATGCTTGTCCTCCAAGATAAAAAAAATCCATATATACTTCCCGAACCTGTTGATCACCGTATCGCAGAGAAATCCTCTGTTCTCTTTTCTTGTTGTTTTCTGTCAGATCCCATCTACCATGGCCTCTTCAACTCCCCCCGGGGACAAGTTCTTCAAGAACGTCATCAACCCTTATCTGCGGGAGGTGTGATACGTCTCCAACATATCTATAATTTTTGATTGTTCCATGCTATTATATTATCAATCTTGGATGTTTTACAATCATTTATAGTCATTTTATATCATTTTTTGGTACTAACCTATTGACATAGTGCCAAGTGTCAGTTGTTGTTTTTTCCATGTTTTTTACATCATAGAAAATCAATAACAGACGGAGTCCAAATGCCCCGAAACTTTACGGAGAACTTTTATGGGCCAGAAGGAACACAACGGGCCCTGGCAGCGCCTGGGGGTGCCTCAAGGGGGGCACGACCCACCAGGGCGCGCCAGGAGGCCCAGGAGCGCCCTGGTGGGTTGTGCCCACCTCGGGTGCCCCCCGGACCGCCTCTTTGCTCTATAAATACCCCAATATTCCAGAACCCTAGGGGAGTCGACAAAATATTCATCCAGCCACCGCAGAGTCTAGAACCACCAGATCCAATCTAGACCCCATCTCAGATGGGGTTCACCACCTCCATTGGTGCCTCTCCGGTGATGCGTGAGTAGTTCTTTGTAGACCTTCGGGTCCGTAGTTAGTAGCTAGATGGCTTTCTCTCTCTCGCTGGATTCTCAATACAATGGTCTCTTGGAGATCCATATGATGTAACTCTTTTTGCGGTGTATTTGTTGGGATCTGATGAACTTTGAGTTTATGATCAGTTATCCTTGTTATCCATGAAAGTTATTTGAGTTTCTTTGGTCTCTTATATGCATGATTGCTTATAGACTCGTATTTCTTCTCCGATATTAGGGTTTCCTTTGGCCAACTTGATCTATTTATTTTACAATGGGAAGAGGTGCTTTGTAGTGGGTTCGATCTTAGGGTGCTTGATCCCAGTGACAGAAAGGGAACCGACATGTATGTATCGTTGCTACTAAGGATAAAACGATGGGGTCTATCTCTACATAGATAGATCTTGTCTACATCATGTCATCGTTCTAATTGCATTACTCCGTTTCTCCATGAACTTGATATACTAGATGCATGCTGGATAGCGGTCGATGTGTGGAGTAATAGTAGTAGATGCAGGCGTGAGTCGGTCTACTAATCTTGGACGTGATGCCTATATAATGATCATTGCCTGGATATCGTCATGATTATTTGAAGTTCTATCAATTGCCCAACAGTAATTTGTTTACCCACCGTTTGCTATTTTTCTCGAGAGAAGTCACTAGTGAAACCTATGGCCCCCGGGTCTTCTTTCTCATATATTTGCCTTTGCGATCTACTTTTCTTTTGCATTTATTTTCATATCTATTAAACCAAAAAATATAAAAATACCTTGCTGCAATTTTTCTTTATTTATTTTATTTGGCGTTCGATATATCAATTTACTACAAAACTTTATCCCGTCCGCGCACCGCTTCTGGCGTCGTTACCCGAAAGGGATTGACAACCCCTTTAACACGTCGGGTTGTGAGTGGTTGTTATTTGTGTACAGGGGCTGTTTACATTGTGTTGCTTGGTTCTCCTACTGGTTCGATAACCTTGGTTTCAAATCTGAGGGAAATACCTACCGCCGTTGTGCTGCATCATCCCTTCCTCTTTGGGGAAATACCGACGTAGCTTGAAGCGACATCGAAAGGAATTTCTGGCGCCGTTGTCGAGGAGGATCTTCAACATACCAGGTTCCTAATCACAAATCTCATCTCCTCGTAATTTTTACATAGGATTGGCTTTGCATCATAGACAACTCCTAGATTTTGCCTCTAAAGGAAATTTCATTGAGCTTGATCTAAATTCTGCCTATGAAATTTTCGAAGGGATTTTGGGAATTCCACCTCAAAAGAAGGGGTTCCCTTTTACCCCTGAGGGAGCCCAAATGTTGGACAAACTTGGTGATTTGCATAAACATATGGTTGAAATACAGAAATATAATGAACCCCTCAACCACCTCAATGGTAGTATGAATTGCATGAATACCCTGATTACTCTTTGCAATAACCGGTTGGATATTTTGGATCTTAAGATGGTTTCTTTCCTGGAGAATTTAGGGAAGCGTAAAGAGCCTCCCAGGTTCGAGAAAACCCTTACAAAAGTTTCCAAAACTTCGGAAGACAAAACTTAGATCCTTGCGTTATGCCTAGCTAAGGGCGTAAAACTATAGCGCTTGTTGTGAGGCAACCCAATGAATAAAATTTATTTCTGCTTTTTGCTTTCTGTTCTTGAGTGTTAGAACAATTATGCTACTGTTATTATTGTGTTTTTTGTGTTTTACTTAGTGTTTGTGCCAAGTAAAGCCTTTAGGATCTTCTTGGGTGATAGTTGTTTGATCTTGCTGAAAAACAGAAACTTCTGCGCTCACGAAAACAATTCTATTTTTTTACCAGAGTGTGATAAAATACCAATTATTTTTGCATAAGATTAATATACAAATTTCTCAGTCGTCCTAATTTTTTAGAATTTTTGGAGTTTCAGAATTTTTCGAAATAGTCAGATTGCTAAACACTATTCTGTTTTGATAGATTTTGTTTTCTTTGCGTTGTGTGCTTATTTTGATGGCTCTATGGTTTTCTTTGATGAGTTTTTGCCATAGAAAAGTTGGAATACAGTAGATATAATGCAAAAACAAAATATGAATTGGTTTGGTACAGTACTTATAGTAGTGATTTGCTTTCTTTTACTAACGGATCTCATGAAGGTTTTGTTGAGTTTTGTGTCCTTGAAGTTTTCAAGTTTTGGGTTATCTTACGATGGATGAAGGAATAAAGGATGGAAGAGCCTAAGCTTGGGGATGCACCGGCATCCCCAGCTATTATACAGAAATGAGCAACCAACTAAGCTTGGGGATGCCCCCGAGTGGCATCCCCTCTTTCTTCCAACGACCATAGGTATTTTACTCGAAGCTATATTTTTATTCATCACATACTATGTGTTTTGCTTGGAGCGTCTTGTATGATATGAGTCTTTGATTGTTTTATTTTGTGTTTTAAGTCTTGATCCCTTGCTGGACAAACCTATTTGAGAGAGCCAAAATTATGTCATGACTTGTTAAAATTGCTCTCTATGCTTCACTTAAATTTTTATGAGCTATGGACTTGCTCTAGTGCTTCACTTATATCTTTTTTAGCATGGTGTGCTTTACTATTTTTTAAGAAATGCTCTCTTGCTTCACTTTGATTTATTTGAGAGTTAGTAAAATTTTCAAGAAATTCTCTCTTGCTTCACTTAAATTAATTTGAGAGAAAGAAAAAAAACTTATGCTCATGATCTTCACTTATATTTGTTTGAGCTTATGAAAAGCAACACATGAAAATTAGTCCCAAAGTGATAGATATCCAAGAAGGATATAATAAAAACTTTCATGAAGATCATTGAAAAAAATAAACTTGATTCTTAGTAATAGTTTTGAGATATGATGATGTGATATGTGAGTTATGTTGATGAGTAATTATGCTTTAGTAAGAATATTGGTGTTAAGGTTTGTGATTCCCTCTGCAAGTACGAAAGTCAATAGTCATGCAATGAAATTATATCCTACTTGTGGTGCATTATTCGGTGTTATTTATGCTTAATGCTTGCTGATGAGATTATTTGTTTCTTGGTTGGTCGCTTCTCAATCTTTTGATAGCCTTCATTTTGCACTAAGTATGATCTCTACTTGTGCATCCAAAAACCTTTATACCAGTTTTGCCACATGAGTCCACTATATCTACCTATATGTCGTATCATTTTGCCGTTCTAAGCAAATTTGCATGTGCCATCTCTAATTTTGAAAATAAACTTCCCTTTTGTGTGTTTGTTTCGCTCGCGGAGCGGTGAGGGGTGGCTAATATTTTCCATGCTAGATGTGTTATTCTCAAGATGAGTGTTTATTCACTTGTCATTACACGGGAATAAGGCAAAGGTATTAGGGATGCACAGTCCCGAAATGAAAAATGAATTTACTTTATGTTGTCAAATAATAAATTCCTTGGAAAGTGTTGGTATGGAGGGCAACCGTGCATACGGCTAGTCATGGACAGTGAAACTATGGTTGAAAAAGGAATAAACTTTATTTTCTGTTTGGGAACCGCCTATGATATATCTAGCATGGAAAGTGTTGGGAACTCTAAGTTGTTTTCATTGGTGGGATGGGTACACCTCCCAAAATGTTTTTATCTCTAAGTTTTTCGCTTTGAGCTCTCGCACCTCTACAAATCCCTACTTCCCTCCGCGAAGGGCCTTTCTTTTACTTTATGCATTTTTTATTTTTGAATTTGAGTCTCCATCTTCTCTTACAAAAGCACCAACTAGGAGGCAATATGATCGTACTTAAGTATCGGGTGTAACTAATATGCGAGTGTGGTTCATGAATGGATCAATGGTTGAGCATGATGGGCTAGGGATAACTTATTTTAGTGTTGATATTTTGAAAGACATGGTTGGTTGTTGATATACTTGAGTATTTAAATTATCATGTCAAAACTAGACTATTGCTTTGAACAATATAAAATTCCAAATGTCCATGCTATAAAGAAAGAATATGATGACATGATAGGCAGCATTCCACATCAAAAATTCTGTTTTTATCACTTCACTACTCGAGGACGAGTAGGAGTTAAGCTTGGGGATGTTGATACGTCTCCAACGTATCTATAATTTTGTATTGTTCCATGTTGTTATATTATCAATCTTGGATGTTTTATAATCATTTTATAGTCATTTTATATCATTTTTTGGTATTAACCTATTGACATAGTGTCAAGTGTCAGTTGTTGTTTTCTGCATGTTTTTTACATCGCAGGAAATCAATATCAGACGGAGTCCAAATGCAACAAAACTTTACGGAGATTTTTTTTGGACCAGAAGGAACGTAATGGGCCCTAGCTGTGCCTGGGGGGTGCCCCGAGGGAGGCACAACCCACCAGGGCGCGCCCTGGTGGGTTGTGCCCACCTCGGGTGCCCCCCGGACCGCCACTTTGCTCTATAAATACCCCAATATTTCTAGAACCCTAAAGGCATCGATGAAATATTCATCCAGCCACCACAAAGTCCAGAACCACCAGATCCAATCTAGACACCATCTCACATGGGTTCACCAGCTCCATTGGTGCCTCTCCGATGATGCATGAGTAGTTCTTTGTAGACCTTTGGGTCCGTAGTTAGTAGCTAGATGGCTTCCTCTCTCTCGCTGAATTCTCAATACAATGGTCTCTTGGAGATCCATGTGATGTAACTCTTTTGCGGTGTGTTTGTTGGGATCGATGAACTTTGAGTTTATGATCAGATCTATCTTTTTTATATCCATGAAAGTTATTTGAGTTTCTTTGATCTCTTATATGCATGATTGCTTATAGCCTCGTATTTCTTCTCCGATATTTGGGTTTTGTTTGGCCAACTTGATCTATTTATTTTGCAATGGGAAGAGTGCTTTGTAGTGGGTTCGATCTTACGGTGCTTGATCCCAGTGACAGAAGGGGAACCGACACGTATGTATCGTTGCTACTAAGGATAAAAAGATGGGGTCTATCTCTACATAGATAGATCTTGTCTACATGATGTCATCGTTCTTATTGCATTACTCCATTTCTCTATGAAATTAATACACTAGATGCATGCTGGATAGCGGTCGATGTGTGGAGTAATAGTAGTAGATGCAGGCAGGAGTCGGTCTACTAATCTTGGATGTGATGCCTCTATAATGATCATTGCCTGGATATCGTCATGAATATTCGAAGTTCTATAAATTGCCCAACAGTAATTTGTTCACCCACCGTTTTCTTTTTTTCTCGAGAGAAGCCACTAGTGAAACCTACGGCCCCGGGGTCTCTTTCTCATATATTTGCCTTTGCGATCTACTTTTTCCTTGCATTTATTTTCAGATCTATTAAACCAAAAATACAAAAATACCTTGCTGTAATTTATTCTTATTTATTTTATTTGGCGTTCGATCTATCAATTTACTACAAATTTATCTCACGTCCGTTTGCCTACTCTAGGCGCCATACCCCGGAAGGGAGTGACAACCCCTTTAACACGTCGGGTTGCGAGGATTTGTTATCTATGTGCAGGGGTTGTTTACGTTGTGTTGCTTGGTTCTTCTACTGGTTCGATAACCTTGGTTTCGTATCTGAGGGAAATACCTACCACCGTTGTGCTGCATCATCCCTTCCTCTTTGGGGAAATACTGACGTAGCTTTAAGCGACATCACATTTATCATGCAAAATGCGATTTGGCCGCGTTGGCCGAGGTGCCGCATTATTTCTTCACTTTATTTTTTAATGGCGTGCCGCTCAGTTTTGAAGCACGACTAACTGGTACTATATGCAGAGAAAATATAAACTACTCTACCACTACTCCACCTCTAGTACTAGTATTAAAAAAGATATATAGGCTCGAGCTTCAACGCTTGCTTGGTAAGGGCTTCCCACTTGCTTCTCACACTATCACCCTCTCTCTAGATCTAAAAAAGACAGCGGTGCCCCTCTCTCTCCCTCCTCACGGTGGTCACAGATCCGCCAGGGAAGAAAAGGACATGTAGCATTGACGCACTCGTCGTCGGCAAGCGAGGTCACGCACTGACGACAAGGCCATCCTCTCAGACCTAGCGCCCGCGCGGGATGGCCTCCGTCCCCAAGCTCGCTGCCGTAGTGTGTGCAGAGGACGACGACCATGAGCGAAGCCACTTCCCACCGACGCTTAGGTATGCTACCTCATTTCGAACCATACCCTTGTTCTATTGCCCCATCTGCCACATCGCTGCATGTGGATCTTTTTCCACTCCACCAACTTCCTAATTTGCTATCCTCTGCTCTGCTGGTCACGCAGACGAAAACCTTAATTTACACTATTAAAGGAAACCCTACTTCATGCAGACTAATCCATGTCTGGGTTGAATAAGGAAAGGAAGGGAGAAGTACTGTCGAAGAGACTAGGCATCGAACCCGCATCTAGGTTGAAAAGGGGAAATCAGTAGCTAAGGAACGAGTCTCGTGTCTCTTGGTTGAAAAGGGGTAGAAAGGCATGACAACACAATAGAGAATGACCAGGTCGATCAGTTTGTTGTCCTCACATAGGAAAAAGGTGGCTAAAGAGAACAAAAATGGGACGTAATCCACATATGCTGCCTGGATATTTGTTGCTCTGGGCATTGCCACTTTTTTGCTGTTAGTATAATGCCAGCGGTAAAGTTAAGCAATGCTACTGCTAAAGTGATGCCACATTTAACTAATGCCGCACTCAGTCTAATGCCACCGATAAATTTAAGCAATGCCATTTATTGTCACTGGATTATTCCAGGGTTAGCTGTTGATTGTGGATGTATTAAAGATTTTCCAGCTAAGGCATTCTAATGTTCTTACACAGCCAGTATACCAATGATGAAACTTGTTACTACCTTCAGATTTTTGCACTGTTAATGCTTATAGATTAAATACCTCACTTTCATGAGATAACTCAATTTTTTTGTACAGTTTCACCAAAATGCCAAGGTGCTAATGTCATTTTATTTTGGTTAAACTGCACAAAAAGTTATGAAGACAAGAGGAAAGGTCAAGAGTGGGCACCTCCTCCTCCGGCTGTTCTCTTGATTTGTTCAATCAAGTTTTTATGTTTGATCGATTATCAAGATTGGGATACAATTTTGAGGTCCCCTCAAGATCGAAATGATATTTACCTTGAAGGTACATGGTTTGCAATTTTTTATACTGTCATTAGTTAATATTGCTAGTTACCTTCAGACTTTTGTATTTGGTTTAATGCTATTACACAACTAGTATACCAATGTTGAAACTTGTTACCTTTACTTTTTCTATTGTTAATGCTAATAGAAATCTTCCAGTGCTAGCTTATGGAAATTTGTTCAGTAAAACCATTATACTGTAGGCCGTAATAAAAAAACTACTCTATTGTTGCACTGGCCACTGGATTAGTGTATATTTGTACTATTCGAATGGTGTTGCATTAGCGTATGGACATATATAAAGTGTGGCAAGCTTTCCCAGATATGTGCTCAAGAAAACTACTACCTGTTTTTCTAAATACTAGACGTTTGGGTACTTTAAATTGAACTGCGAAAACGTCTTATATTAAGGAATAGAGGGTGTAGAGTTCACTCAAATTATCTCGGTAAAGCTAGTCACACCTTTGTTAAAATTAATGTTCATTATGTTATCGGAGGAGCTATGTATGTTTGTCTCTAATGCCTGCCGATTACATACCTGACATCATGATGTAATGTTAAGTCATTTCTTTCTGTACAGTGTCACTGAATTGTCAAGGCGGTGATGGCAATTTATTTTAGTAGAACTACACAAAATATTCTTAAAAGAAGAGGAAAGGTTAGGAATGGTTCGGTTTTTAAGAAAATACTATGTATGCCTTCCTGACATCAGCCGTTGTTCCCTTATTTATTCCTTCGAACATGTGGTTAGAAACAATCTTGCTACCTTTTCCCATTAAGAAATTTGAATGCTTATATTTGTGAGTCTATGCTTCAACTAGTCCCCCTTTTATAGTAATCACACTTTCAATATCTATGCAAACATGGATGCTCGATTTTAGCGGAACTGCACAAATAGTCCAAATGGTTCAACATTAGGAGCATGTTTTCTTCCAAACCGTTATATCCAATTGGTGGCACTATGAGCTACTCATTACGAAGGTACATGGTTTGCTACTATCTCGCTACTCTTTTTGTACTATCATTAGATAGTAATATTAGTCTTTGCATGTGAATTTATTGGCAGGGTGGACCTACATCGGAGGTGCAGGACATGATTCAATGATTGGATGCTCAATTTCGGTTGTATCGAGTTCACTTCTTCCATCACTGCGAACATGGGTATCCTTGGTCTGATGAAGAATAGGCGCTATATTTCTGCTCTGTACCAGCAAATCAATTTAGTATGAAATTGTCCAGGGCAAAACATGACAGTATCAAATTGGCAAGTGCAAAACATGACAGATGCTAAGCGGAAGAGATGTGTTTAAACCGAAAATACTAGGTGGGGTATATGTTTACTAGCTGCTTGATATTTGTGCAGATAGATGTCTGTCCGTTGCTATTTGGCAAACAAACAAAGTGATCGCAATTTTGGTGGAACTGCACAAGAGAATAGTATAGTCACTACATGTAGTGCCATTTGAAAATAGACACAGAAAGATTGGATAGTCACTTCATGGACTGCACAAAAGTAGCAATGTACTATTTATTGGCCAACACTGCATGCTTCATTGCTTTGGTCTAATTATACAATGGGCATCATTTTGCCTATGTTAAAGTTTGTATTCCGAAAATAGTCTTGCCGTGTGATCGAGAGAAGACCAAATCATATTGTAGTGGATGTTCCTGTGTGGTTCATTCTCATGATTCCAGCTATTGGTGAAACCACTTACGTTTGCAAGAGGAATTGTAGACTTCACAAACAAATTTTCCTTTCACTCTGTACTGAATGTTGGCCCGGAGAAGCATCCATGTTAGTAGGAAGAACAAATGTTTTTTCTAGATCTTTGCTTTTGGAGCTACATATTTGTATATGATCTGTGAATCATTAAGATGCATTAACATGTTGATCTTATGTATGGGAATCTTACTAGTTGGTTGTGAATTTGGGCTACTAATGTGAACATATTACAATGCCAGGCCTATGAGTCTCGTGTGAACATTTCGAACGAATCGGCTCTTACTACTGTGCATAGCATGATCCTTATTTCTGTGTTCTCAGTGTTTACAAGTTACTAGCAGTTCCTTATTTCTGTTCGCTTAGTGTTTACAAGTTACTGATCGACCACTAGCTAGCCTCTCCCCAGCTTAAAAAATAAGCCGCTCCCAAAATTTGTTGAGACTTTTAAATTAGTTATCCCATAACTAGTTTAGAAGCCCTAACAAATAAGAGAGACAGCTTATGAAAAAAGTTGGGGAGGAGGCGGCTTATTTTTTAAGCTGCCAAAATAACTGGCCCTAATATGTTCCTGGCAGTTTTAGTTGCAACGCAAGATCTGAAGTGGCAGTTTTTTGAATAAAAATGCCTACCTCTGAAGAAACTGACATGCTGTTCTAAAGAAAATGACATGCGAATCAGAAGAAACTGCGAGCAAAAATGTTCGCAAATGCCTTATCTCCCAGAGAACGTTTATCCGCTATTGCGATCCTACACATACACTATCCGACCGACTCGATCCTACGCGAATAACCAGCGGATCACGCATGTACCTCATCTGGATGAATCGAGCGCACTCGCTTGACCGTCATGCCGACGTGCGACCCAGCACGGACGGGACACACCACTGACGGGAGGGGACGGGGCGGCACAATCATAATTTTAGTTTTTCTAGTTTTCCACGGCAAGCTGGCGCGCTAAGCCATGCCTGCTTATGCATTGAATTCTGATGACCGCGATGACCGTCGCGTTTCCAGTGACACGTTGGTTCACCTACCATTCGCCTATAATTACTGGTTCCCAGCATTCTCCAGTGGCACCATCACCCAACTCGCCCTATCCTCATAAGCCCCCACTGGCCCGACGTTGCTCGTCAATTGCCCTCGCTCTCGCCATGTCCAGCATGCCCCCGCCCGTCCGCAATAGGCGACGCCGGAGGCGGTCACTGCCGGAACTAGTGTCACCGGAAGGAAGACAGAGGGAGGAGGCATTCTATCGGTCTTTAGATGGCAATGCGGAGTATGAGGACTTGTTGGAGCGCAACCGCCTGGCGGAGGAGTAGTGTATTGTCCATTTGCACCGCCAACGGGACATGGAGCAGCAACGCACCGATGCTCTAAGTCGCGAGCAGAGCGCACGCAACTGGGCCAACTACCTGGAGGTCAACACCCGGCAAATAGCCCTGGAGGCTGTTGGGCACGCACGCATTCGCGACGCCAAATTTTACTACCAGCTGGTCAAGTGGGTTTCCTGCTTATAAGCCGAAGCTTTGGTGGACCACGCCGGCATGGAAAGGGCCAACGCGCACGAGCAACATGCCCTATCGCACCTCTGGCAAGTCCGAAGCGAGGAGGAGGACGTCGGTGTCGACATTTAGCGTGTACCGCAGATGGCGGCCAGCATCGTGTAGTTAGCTAAGAGTAAGTTAGTACTTGTACACTAGTAGAGTATTACTGCGAGTAGATAGTTAACTTGGCTATTATGGTTGTCAACGTGGAAGTCCAATACTCTATATCTGCATCAGACCTGTTACTTTGCTCTGAATGTTGAACTTTCCATTTGAATGTATGGAATGGGATGTTATTTTTTTAAATGGGATGTATTTGTCCGCCACGGGTTTAGAGGCTGACTTGTGGGCCTACTAGGTTGACGCGTACACAATCAGGAGATGATTGTACGTGGAGAGGATGACAGCAGGGACCCACCAGGGTCATGGCAGTACACAAGCAAGTGCATCCTTATTTCAAGCCAAAAAAAATGGTTCTTTTGCAGAATACCCAACCGAGGCCTACTTGCTTTGTCAGCCCTGCTGCACTGCAAATCTTTCAAGACGAGGAGAGCTTCATTCGGCTTGCCCAGAGAATGGGCTATCAGTAATGAGAATTGGGTTGTACATTTTTAAAACACATCAAACTGGCAATTAGTTCCAAATTTCTTTTTTTTATTTTGAGATTTTAAATGCCATTGATTTTTATGCGTGGACAATTATTTGGATTTTATATTGATATAAATTTATTTTTTAAATTAGTTTGAATGTGACTAGAAATTTCAGGATTAAAAACAATTCGGACTGCACCAAAATATGCAAAAAATCGTATAATTTTTTAAACGTGGCCACAATATGAGCTGTAATGCTAACAAAAAGAATATGGGCTCCAAAAAACCTTAAGAATTAGCAAATGGGTTGTAAACTATTAGAAATAATGGCAGATGGGTTGTATGCTGTTTTTCAAAGATTTGAGGCTGACTTGTGCGCCTACTATAGGTTGACGCGTACGCTTTCCTAAAAAAATGTTGACGCACACGCTACGTCGGGTCAACTTAGTCAACGCACGAGAGCAGTGACTGTTGGATGTCCATCCAACGACCGTCGTGCTTCTTCAATCTCTGCTCTTCCTGCTCCAGCCGCTCAAACAAGCGTCGGCGGGACTGCCTCCTGCCGTGGCCGACTGTGCTGCCGCGCAGGCCTCACCGCCCCACCCTACTCCCATAGCTAGCCTAGCCATCCCTCTACTCACCCACACCTGATGTTATTCTCCGGCGACGGGAGTGTGACGCCCCCGATTCAATCATACACGCAAACGTGTACGATTAAGATCAGGGACTCACGGGAAGATATCACAACACAACTCTAAAAATAAAATAAGTCATACAAGCATCATAATACAAGCCAGGGGCCTCAAGGGCTCGAATACAAGTGCTCGATCATAGACGAGTCAGCGGAAACAACAATATCTGAGTACAGACATAAGTTAAACAAGTTTGCCTTAAGAAGGCTAGCACAAACTGGGATACAGATCGAAAGAGGCGTAGGCCTCCTGCCTGGGATCCTCTTAAACTACTCTTGGTCGTCGTCAGCGGCCTGCACGTATTAGTAGGCACCTCCGGTGTAGTAGGAGTCATCGTCAACGGTGGCATCTGGCTCCTGGGCTCCAGCATCTGGTTGCGACAACAGGTAGAAAGGAAAGGGGGGAAAAGGGGGAGAAAAGCAATCGTGAGTACTCATCCAAAGTCCTCGCAAGCAAGGATCTACACTACATATGCATGGGTATATGTATAAAGGGGCCATATCGGTGGACTGAACTGCAGAATGCAACAATAAGAGGGGGATAGCTAGTCCTGTCGAAGACTACGCTTTTGGCAACCTCCATCTTGCAGCATGTAGAAGAGAGTAGATGGTAAGTTCACCAAGTAGCATCGCATAGCATAATCCTACCTGGAGATTCTCTCCTCGTCGCCCTGTGTGAGAGCAATCACTGGGTTATATCTGGCACTTGGAAGGGTGTATTTTATTAAGTATCTGGTTCTAGTTGTCATAAGGTCAAGGTACAACTCTGGGTCGCCTGTTACCGTGGACATGGCTATTCGAATAGATAAACTTCCCTGCAAGGGTGCACCACATTACCCGACACGCTCGACCCCTCTGGCCGGGCACACTTTCCTGGGTTATGTCCGGCCTCGGGAGATCAACACGTCGCAGCCCTACCTAGGCTCAACAGAGAGGTCAGCACGCCAGTCTAAATCCTATGCGTGCGGGGGTCTGGGCCCATCGCCCGTTGCTCACCTGCACGTTGCGTACGCGGCCGAAAACAGACCTAGCCCCCTTAATACAAGCGCGGGCTTACGGTCCAATGCGGCGCGCCCCACTCAGTCGCTCACGTCAAAAAGAGCTTCGGCTGATACCACGACGCCGGTTGCCCATATCTTGTCCCACGTGGCGGTTAGTGCGTATAAGGTCAACGACCCAACTCAGATCAAATACCAAGATCTCGTTAAGCGTGTTATTTTGAAGTAACCGCGAATGCCGACCAGGGCCAGGCCCACCTCTCTCCTAGGTGGTCTCAACCTGCCATGTCGCTCCGCCACAAAGTAACAGTCGGGGGCCGTCGGGAACCCAGGCCCACCTCTACCGGGATGGAGCGACCTGCCCCTTCAGCCCCCATCTCCGAACAGTATCATAAGCAATGTAACAGTATAAAGTATATAGCATATGCCCGTGATCACCTCCCGAGTGATCACAGCCCAGTAGTATAGCATGGTCCACAGACAAGAATGTAGGGCCACTGATGGAATACTAGCATCCAATATTAAGCATTTAGGATTGCAGGTAAGGGTAACAAATGTAGCAACAATGACAGGCTATGCAGCAGAATAGGATTAACCGAAAGCAGTAACATGCTACACTACTCTAATGCAAGCAGTAGAGAGAAGGATAGGCGATATCTGGTGATCAAAGGGGGGCTTGCCTGGTTGCTCTGGCAAGGAGGGGTCGTCAACGTCGTAGTCGATCACGGGGGTATCGGCAGCGATCTCGGGGTCTACCGGAAAGAAGTAACGGAGGGGGATGACAAATAAATAATAGAGCAATCAAAGCAACACAAAGCATAACATGGTAATACGCGGTGCTAGGGGTGACCTAACGCAGTAGTAGGCTGAAAGTGCGTTATATCGACTAGAGGGGGGTGAATAGGTGATTTTTATGGATTCTTCACTGAGGAATTTGCAGGTGACGAAATTCCTTAGCGAAGAACTACTTGCAGCGGAATAAGTACTCAGAAGTAAACATAACAGAATACAAGCATGGTCATCATGATGAAATGAAGACAAGCACAGAGTACAGAAAGCGTAATCACAGGATAGCAGAGGATGAAGACAAACAGACTGAAGAAATTGAACTGAGGAAATTGAGAAAGTCTTCAGTCAAAGTCTTCAAACACAGATATGCCAAGCACACAACACAGCAATGAGGAAATGAAAGAGTTGAGGAAATAGAACCAGTTGGCTTGGTGAAGACAATGATTTGGTAGACCAGTTCCAACTGTTGTCTCAGTTGTACATCTGGTTAGGGCGGCTAGATATTTAAACCTGAGGACACACAGTCCCGGACACCCAGTCCTGAACACACAGTCCAGGACACCTAGTCCTCACTGTATTCCCCTTGAGCTAAGGTCACACAGACCTCCCCCAATCACTCGTGGTAAGTCTTCAGGTGACTTCCAAACGTTCACAAACTCGGTCACTCAGCGATCCACAATTTCCTCTTGGATGCTCTAGACCATGACGCCTAACCGTCTGGAAGAAGCACAGTCTTCAAAGGTAACAAGCGTCGGATCCACATAGGATCAATCTCTTCAGTGATGCTCAATCACTTGGGTTTGTAGGTGTTTGGGTTTGGGGTTTTCCTCACTTGATGATTTTCGCTCAAAGTCCTCGGAGGATGGGATGCTCTCAAATGACAAGTGTCAGTTTCTCTCGGAGCAGCCAACTAGCTAGTGGTTGTAGGGGGCGGCTATTTATAGCCTAGGGAGCAGCCCGACATGATAAGACATAAACGCCCTTCAGTGATATGACCGTTAGGTGGGTAGATATTTTGGGACAGCTGGCGCATAGCACAGCAACGGTAGGAAATTTGAGTATCAAACTCCTCAGGGCTACCATGTTCCTCACTGTGTAGGCAATCCGCACTGGCGAATTCCTAACTCCTCAGTCAGAACAAATTCCTCAGAGACCAGAAGAACTTCGTCTCTGTCACTGAAGAATATGACTGAACTGTATGAGATTTCCAATGGCTTCACTCGAAGGGATTGGTAGGTGTAGGATTTTGAGTTGAGCATCACATGGAAATTTTTCCTTAGTATTTCCTCGACCCCCATTAACAGTACGGTGTTTCCTATGACTCAAGAAAGAGAAAATGAAACTACAAAAACAAAAGTCTTCACGCTTCATGTTCCTCAAATGAATACCAAGTCTTCAAGGTCACACCAATTTCTTCACTTTCAAAGTCTTCAGAAAGTCTTCAGAAATCCAAAGTCTTCAGTCCAAGAACTTCATTTTTAGGGGTCGACTTTCTCTGTAAATATCAAACTCCTCATAGACTTATAGACCTGTGTACACTCATAAACACATTAGTCCCTTAACATATAAGTCTTCAATACACCAAAATCACTAAGGGGCACTAGATGCACTTACAATCTCCCCCTTTTTGTTGATTGATGACAATATAGGTTAAGTTTTCAACGGGGATAAACATATGAAGTGTAAATACAGATATTGAGGAATTTGATTGCAAGATATAGAAGAACTCCCCCTGCAGATGTGCATAGTGAGGAATTTGCTTTTGAAGCAATGCACACTTGAAGAGTTGAATCATGGAGATCTCCCCCTATATCTTGTAATTCATACACGCATTTGACATATAATATGAAGAATTTGAAATGCATGATGAAATATGGTGACTGATGTAATTCAGCATGCGTGCAATAACATTAACGAGGAATAAGCATGCAGAAGAAACAGCAAAAGTATCAGGCCACCATAGAGTTTAAGTTTACAACTCGATCCAACAAAGTCATCAGAAGAACGAGAGTTGTAACTTTAGAGAAAAAAACGCCCATATAAGATAGACCCGCTTGAAGACTAACTCAAATTTCTCCCCCTTTGTCATCGAATGACCAAAAGGGTCGAAAATGAGGACTAACGCCCCTGAAGAATATCAAGTTGATGAAGGAGCGTCAGCGTTGTTGGGGTCGTTTGTTGTAGTAGGGCCCGCCGCAGTGTCGTCCAAGTCTTCATGTTCATCAGTGTCACGTGATGAAGAATAGGAGCTGGCCACCAAGGAAGGAACCTTGACCTTCTTGTACTTCTTCGGAGGAGGTGCAGCCCAGTCAAGATCTTCCTTGAGACCCATTTTCTTCAGATCTTCTTCACTATAGACTTGAGACAGAACAGCCCAGGTGCGGTTGAGGGTTTAATGAAGGTAGTAGTGGTTTTTCTTCACTGCATTGTGGGTAGCAGTCATGTTGTGAAGAATTGAACCAAACTAACGCTTGACCCATTTATGATTGCGATCAACCTTCTGATGAAGACTGAGGAGTAGCTCACGGTCAGTCATCACCCTAGGTGCTGTGCGTTGATGATTTTGCTTGGGTGCGTTGGCGATAGAGTCATGGGTGGCAGAGTCATCATTGGTGGAGTAGGATGCAGCCATGCGAAATTGACCATCCAATGGACGAATGCCTTCATCAATTACAGCAGTAGCCTTACCCTTTTCATCATCTGAGGAAAATGTCCGTTTGAGGACTTCGATCGGGGGCAAGTAGCTGCAATGGTTAAGTGTATCAGCTTTGTAGTTGAGTGAAGACCTTGTCCTGATGAATCTAATAATCCAAGGTGCATAAGGCTTCAGCTCAAACGGTGACATAGCGACATTGGCCAGAGTCCTCATGAAGAAATCATGGAAGTTGACGGGAACGCCATGAATGATATTGAAAAGCAGATTCTTCATGATGCCAATGACTTCTTCTTCATTTGAGTCGTGGCCCTTGATAGGACTCAATGTCTTCGTCAGAATGTGATAGACAGTCCGAGGCACATACAACAATTCCTTCACAAGGAATTTTGTTCTTGGGGCCTGACCTGGCTTCAAAGGCTTCATCAGCACTTGCATGCAGTGATCGGTAAGCTCAGGTTCATTGTAGACGCAACAAGCACCTTCAAGGGGTGGACTGAGAGGCAAAGCACGAAGCAGTTCAGTAGCTGGTGCTTTGTAGTGAGTGTTTTCAGACATCCAGTCCAGCACCCATGCATTCACATCTTCAGAATTTTCGATGATGTGCAGCGTCGCATAAAATTGATTAAGTTCTTCATTCCAATCACAGATGTCAGTGCAGAAATTTAACAATCCAGCATCGTGAAGAACACTGAGGACTGGCTCGAAGCACGGCAGAGATTCCATATCCACGTGAGGAATGTCCTCATGATCGAAGACTTTGTCTTTGTTGAACAACACTGAGGAATAGAAATTAGCCTGGCTGGCAGTCCAGAAATGCCTCTTCCTTATGCGAGCAGAGTCATAAGGGTTGTACTCGGTGAAGAATACATGCTCGCCGAAGAAATCATCAGCCTTGAATTTTTGCTTCCTTGAGAATGGATCCTTTGGCTTGGGCAGAGGAGTGTCGGTTAGTTGCATGATGACCTCAGGAATCGCAATCTCGGGTTCTTCAGGCTGAGGAATTTCTGGTTCCTCTTCAGTGGCAGCCTGGTTCTTGAATTCTTCATTTTCATTTTCTTCAGCACTAGCGGCTGGAATGTCTTCATGAGCTTCATCAGATCCCATTTGAACTGTAGTGGCTGGGGACTGAGGAATTTGCTGCAATGGAGTGAAGAGTGGAGAATTGGGGTGCTGACTTTCCCAAAAGTCATCATTCATCACTGGTGTGGTACAGCCAATGTCCACATCTTCATCTTCAATTTCTTCAACGCCAGCCTCTTCAGCAGTAAACTGAGGCATAGGCGAGGAGACTGTGGGGGTTGAAGGGATTTTATCCACTTCAATTTCTTCATCCATCTGCTCTGACGTAGCAGCAGAAGGATTTTCTTCATCAGATCCGCTAGGGATCTCATATTCTTCATCAAAAGGGATGATTTCCTTTGATGGCATGGAGGAAACTGGAACAGCATCAATTTGATGAGCAAATGAGCTTGTCAATTTCTTCATCTTCTTCGGTGCTGAAGAATCTGAAGGAGCTGATGCTTTCCTTTTCTTCACTGCTGCACGCTCTGCAGCCTTGGTCTTCTTCACATCTGATGCAGATGGAAGGATTGGAGTTGGAGTAGGCGCAGGAGGAGCAGAGGAATTTGGTTCAGTTTCTTCAGGCACAACTGATGCAGTTGCCCTGACCTCTTCATTTTCTTCAGGCGCACCACTAGTGGGTGCCCTAGCAATTTCTTCAGCGGCTAGAATGCAGTCATCAGCCCTGGAACTCACATTTTCTTCAGAAGCCTGATTGTCATCAGCGGTGCTGGCATGTTCTTCAGTTGGCTGAGCAGATGCTTCAGCCTGAGGAATTTCTTGTTGTGATGGGGCTGCAACATTGGTAGTGAACTTCTCAGTCAGTTTAACAAACCTGACCTTGGCTCCTTGCCAATTAGCATAGTAAGCATTGAAATCATCGCTGAGGACTTTGATTTCAGACTGAATCTTTACAAGTTCATCAGTTGTCATAGTGACAACGTTGTTCTTCAGAAATTTCTCCTTCTTATATTGCGCTTTCTTGATCTGCCTGGCCTTCTCATATTTCCATTTTTCTTCTTGGATGAAATGGGTCAGCATGTGACTTTGGCCAGGTGTCAACTTGAAATCAGGCATAGGAGTGTTTGGGTCCTTGTGCCACAGATCAATATAGTCGAGGATCAACCTTGGATCCAAAAGCAGTGGCACATTTGTGCCTTTGGCTCTAGCGGCCCTGACTTGCCTATCTCTGATGATCTCAGCAAGTTCTTCATCATCAGCTTCGTCTTCTTCAGATGGCACTTGGAAGGCGACCTTCTTCTTATGAGGACTTGGGCGAGAGCCTCGTCCAGCAGTGGTCTTTGTCTTCAACAGAGAGGGTCCTGTTGAAGAATTTGGTGCAGCTGAGGAACTAGCTGAAGCTCCTGAGGCAATAGAGATGTCTGTAGTCCTTTGGCACGTGGCGAGATGCACAGGTGCTGAGGATTTTGTCGGAGCAGCTGAGGACTTTGGAGGAGCAGGAGCGGCTTGAGGTATTGGCCGTGAGGGCTGAGCTGAGGAAATTGGCCGTGAGGGCATTGAAGAAGAGGCACTTGGCTTGTGCGCAGGCTTCTTTGCCATGGATTTCTTCGGCCTTATAGAGGCCTCAGCAGCAGCAGCAGTGGAATCTTCGTTGAATTTCTTCACTGCATCTTTTGCCTGTTTGGCCAACTTGGCCTGGCGCTTGGCCCATTCTTCAGGAAAATCCTCACCGCGCTTGATGCTAGTGGGATCTGCCTCTTGGCCAGGTGCCAATGGTGGTCTTGAGCATGGAGGAGTAACAGCGAATTTCTTCACGTATTTTGGAGTCACATACCTGTACTCCCTCCACTCTTTTGCCCATCTCCTTTCTATCCTCTGAATGCGCACCTTGCGCTGATTTTTATCTTCCTCAGGGGGTGTGAAGTACCCAGCATAAATGTCCTCAGGGATTTCAAAGGCAGTATTGACCTCAGGCCTCTTTCCTCCTTTCCGTGGTTTCTTTCCATCAGCCATTTTCTTCAGTTGAGGAATTTTAACAATTGAACTCTCTGAAGAAGTATGCAACTTTTCTTCGAGGAATGTTGCAAATGAGTTAAGTTGATGAGAACCTAGTGATTCAGCAGCGGACATGAGTACCTGTGAACAGAGTATAGTTGCGAGGAATTTGGAGAGGTCATATGCATTCTCAAAAGGTTTTTCAAAAAGAACAAGTTTGAGGAAATTGACCAGATGAGTCTTGAAGAATTTCACTAAGCGTTCTTTGTCTTAGGTTCCAGAGTTGTATAGATCGAAGATCCACACAATTGAGGAATCTTGAAGAAAAATGATGCTTAGAGAAACGAATCAAGAACAGATGACAAGTGAGGTGTTCAGTGTGTGAAAATTTTGAAGAATAAACACCTTTGAAGATTTTGTAGAAATCATTTGAATCAAAGAGGGCAGTAAAAGTAACTTCTAATTACCCTGAATGAAGAACACGACGAACTGGGATGTGGAGAGGTGAAGCTCGTCTGTGCAGATCTTCCATGCCCTAACTCGGCGAAGGAAGACGGCTACGGCGGTGGTGGAGAGAATATTTCTGCGGCCGGCGCGAGTACGGCGGCGACGAGGTCGAGGCAGCGAAGCTCTTCCTCACAAGCGACGATGATGTAGCGGCGGCGCTAGGGTTTGAGAAGCTCGAGCTGGAGAGAGGTCGAGCGGAGTAAAAGAAGTGAGGAAGGGGAGAGGGGGGTATTTATAGCCACGGTGAAAAAGTGTTCGCCCGAAGAAATTGGACGAACGTGCCCCTGACCCTTCTCATTCGCTTGACATGTGTCACCCATGTACTGAGAAGTGGAGATCGTGTTAGATCGTGGGTGAATAGATAAGTATATCGTGGGAAGCGGAACGGTTTGAGCGGCAAAGCCGAAAATTTGGATAAGATAAGTTAAAAGTTCCGTTCGCAAATTCTTCAGCTGACAAGGACACAGTGAAGATTTTGAACGAGTTTCAAATAGAACGCACATGAAGAATTTGTGAATAGATTGGGTTGAGTATAGCATAGAGGGGGAAGGGTCCGATCACATTCACTTAGCAGAAAAACCAACTTGAAGAATTAGCCATAAGTGAATGTTGTAGAGGACATAAACTTATATATATATAGCCAATGAAGAAAAACGACGGAAACAGTGAACATTTTGCAAAGTTGAAGAACATGAACAACTAAGGAATTTCAAAACTGAGGAAAAACTTAAATTGAAGATTTTCAACTTTTGTGGTGGCGTGACCCACCGTATAAGAATGATGATTTCAGACACCGCGTACAATTTGTCGTAGGGTTCTGAGAATCAAATTCTTCATTAATTTCTTCACACTTAGAGTGTTATTCTTCATTGATTGAAGAAAAAATTTCTTCATGTGTTGCACATCTAAGTCATCAATTTTGCATAAGTGTTAGGATGAGTGTCCTCTTCAAAGAACAATCGAAGATTCTAAGATATTTAGCTCACACCGCAACTTGCTAAATCTCTTCTCATCCAAGGGCTTTGTGAAGATATCGGCTAGCTGTTCTTCAGTCTTCACATGCTCAATAGAAATGTCGTCCTTCAACACATGATCGCGAAGAAAATGATGACGAATCTGAATCTGCTTTGTCTTCGAGTGCTGAGCTGGGTTGTGAGCAATCTTGATGGCACTCTCATTGTCACAGAAGAGAGGCACATTCTTCATGTTGACGCCGTAGTCCTTGAGAGTTTGCTTCATCCACAGCAATTGAGCACAGCAAGAGCCAGCAGCAATGTACTCAGCTTCAGCAGTAGACAGTGATACGCAGTTCTGCTTCTTTGAGGACCAACAGACCAAAGATCGTCTGAGGAAATGACATGTACCAGATGTTGACTTGCGGTCCACACGATCACCAGCATAGTCAGAGTCAGAATATCCAACGAGATCAAAAGCCGAGCCCTTGGGGTACCATAATCCTAGTCTTGGTGTGTGAGCTAGATATCGAAGAATATGTTTCACAGCCTTATGGTGTGATTCCTTCGGTGTAGCTTGAAATCGGGCACACATGCAAACACTAAGCATAATATCTGGCCTAGATGCACATAAGTACAATAAAGAACCAATCATGGAGCGGTATACCTTTTGATCGAAGTCAATACCATTTTCATCAGTGCACAGATGGCCATTTGTGGGCATCGGAATTTTGACACCTTTGCAATCTTGCATGCCGAATTTCCTCAGTACATCCTTGAGATATTTCTCCTGATATATGAATATGCCATTGCGCTGTTGATGAATTTGAAGACCTAAGAAGAATTTCAACTCTCCCATCATAGACATTTGATATTCTTCACTCATCATATAGGCAAATTCATCACTATAACGTTGGTCAGTACAGCCAAAGATGATATCATCAACATATATTTGGCATACAAACAATTCATCATCATATGATTTAGTGAAAAGAGTAGGGTCGAGTGAACCGGGTTTGAAGCCTTTCTTCATGAGGTATTCCTTCAAAGTATCATACCATGCCCGAGGGGCCTGCTTGAGGCCATAGAGGGCCTTATTTAGTCTGAAGACTTTGTCAGGATGCTTAGGGTCTTCAAAACCTGAGGGTTGAGCAACATATACTTCTTCCTCAAGCTTACCATTGAGGAATGCACTTTTCACATCCATTTGATATAAAGTGATATCATGATGATTAGCATAAGAAAGTAATATGCGAATAGCTTCAAGTCTAGCAACAGGTGCAAAAGTTTCATCGAAATCAATTCCTTCAACCTGTGTGTAGCCTTGAGCTACTAGCCGTGCCTTATTCCTCACCACAAGGCCATTTTCATCTTGCTTGTTGCGGTAGATCCACTTTGTGCCAATGATATTGTGCTTGCAAGGATCTGGACGTTTAACCAGTTCCCAGACGTTGTTGAGCTCGAACTGATGTAATTCTTCTTGCATGGCCTGAATCCACTCAGGCTCCAGAAATGCTTCATCTACCTTAGTGGGCTCTGTGATAGAGACAAAAGCATAGTGCCCACAAAAGTTAGATAATGTGAAGCTTTTGAGCGTGTGAGAGGACCTGGCGCTTCAATGTCATCGATGATCTTCTCAACTTGCACTTCTTTTGCAACGCGAGGATGAGTAGGTTGTCGTCGAGGAATTTGATCAGCATTTTCTTCAGCACCATTTTCTTCTGCAATTTCTTCAGGTGCATTAGCTCGACGTTCTTCACGTTCTGGAATGAATTCTTCAGCAGATTCTTCGGTAGGAATGACATCCTCAGTAGCCTTGAACTTGATAGTTTCCTCTGGTGCTGTTTCATCTATCACAAAGGGTAGGTGCTCTCTTTGCGAGCCATTAGTTTCATCGAATCGCACATCTATAGTTTCAACAACCTTGTGAAGAACGGTGTTGAAGACTCTGTAGGTGTGCGAGTCCTTTCTGTAACCAAGCATAAAACCTTCATGTGCTTTCGGTGCAAATTTAGCATTGTGATGAGGATCTCTAATCCAACATTTAGCACCGAAGACTTTGAAATAACTCACATTGGGTTTCTTGTCAGTGAGGAGTTCATAGGCAGTCTTCTTGAAGAATTTGTGAAGATATACCCTGTTGATGATGTGGCACGCTGCCTCAATCCAGAAGTGACGAGGCGTCTTGTACTCATCAAGCATAGTGCGAGCCATCTCAACAAGAGTTCTGTTCTTGCGCTCCACGACGCCATTCTGCTGAGGAGTATAAGGAGCAGATAACTCATGAGTAATACCAAGTTCATCAAGATAGTCATCAAGACCAGAATTCTTGAACTCAGTTCCATTGTCACTTCTGATGTGCTTGATCTTCACACCAAAGTTGGTTGAAGCCCTCGAGGAAAATCGTTTGAAGACTTCCTGCACTTCATGTTTGTAAGTAACAATGTGTACCCATGTGTAACGAGAGTAATCATCAACAATAACAAGCCCATAGAGAGATGCGTCATTTGTGACAGCTGAGTAATGGTTAGGACCAAAGGGGTCCATGTGAAGCAATTCGAATGGTCGAGTAGTGGTCATGATAGTCTTCGCTGGATACTTAGCCTTGGTCATCTTTCCAGCTTCACAAGCTCCACACAAGTGATCCTTGAGGAATTTGACATTCTCAATGCCAATGACATGCTTCTTCTTTGCAAGCGTGTGCAAATTCCTCATGCCTGCATGACCAAGTCGTCGATGCCATAGCCAACCTTCTGAAGCTTTTGCAAGTAGGCACACGGCTGGTTGCGGTCCTGTAGAGAAATCGACAATATACAAGTCTCCTCTCCTAAAGCCTTCGAAGACTTTGGAATTGTCAGCTTCCATAACCACAACACAACGATACTTGCCAAAGACAACTACCATATCAAGATCACAAAGCATTGAGACAGACATAAGATTGTATCCTAAGGACTCGACAAGCATGACTTTGTCCATGTGTCGATCCTTTGTGATCGCAACCTTACCTAGACCCAATACCTGACTTTTGCCTTTGTCAGCGAAGATGATATGCTTCAGATGCGATGGTGATAAGGGGGCATCAATCAATAGATTCTTGTCACCAGTCATGTGATTTGTACATCCACTATCGAGGACCCACTCAGTGGCTTTGGGTTGATCATCCTGCAGATGAATTAGTGCAGCTTACGAACTTCATATACTTCATCAGTGAAGAATATGACATCACAATTCATCAGACCAATTTCATCAAGCAATGCAACAGTTAAAAACAGTATGAGGACGTGAGAAATGAAAGTTCATTTCTTCATGATTAGCCTGCGTCCTTTCAGGCACTTTTCAGGTCTCCAGAAAATTCTTCAGACGTTTGAGCACGTCTGGAGACCTCACCCTGCATAAGAGATTAGTTCTTTTTCTTCACCACCCACATCTGAAGGGGTGGCAAAGAGTTCATCACTCTGCGAGATCCATACGAGAAAGGTGGCATTGAAGCCAATCCATTCATTTCACATAAGAGGAGTTAGGGTAAGCTTATGAATAAGCAGAGAAATTCTTCGAGGACTTATGAACATAATGATTAGAAGAATAATTCTCATATTCATAGCCCTTAGCTCTTCCCTGCGAAACAGAGTTGTTAGCACGATGATAATCATATGGGGACTTTGATCCTTTTGAGGAATTTGATCCACGTGAGGAATTTGGTCCGTATGAGGACTTGGATCCATATGAAGAATTTGATATGGGGTTCCTATTCTTCACAGGTGGTGTCATGAGGACATTCACCTGAAGACTTTCAAGGCACCTTTTGGGAACCCAGATTTTCTTCATAGGAGAACCGTTCCTGCAGTTTTTTTTACTGGGACCATTCCTGCAGTTAGTGCCAACATATCTAGCAAATACTTCACCATTTTGGTTTTTAAACAGTTTATAGTTGGAGTCAAATGACTCATCAGAAGAATGAGAAGATTCACATGTAAAGCCAGATAAATTAGATGGATCAACTGGAGGTCCCTTTGCAGCAACCCATGAGGTTTTGGGGTACTGCTCAGGCTTCCAATATGTACCATCAGCATTGAGTTTCCTCTCAAAGGCAATACCCTCTTTCCGAGGGTTCCTGTTGAGGATCTGCTTTTTAAGCAAATCACAAAGAGTCTGATGCCCTTTGAGGCTTTTGTACATGCCTGTCATGTACAATTCCTTCAGCCCTGCATCGTCAGTGATACTAGCAATGTCCTCAGATGAGGAATTAGTGATAGCAGAGACAGTTGAAGAATTTGTAGCATTAGAAGCATTTGAACATTTAGGTGAAGAATTAGCAGATTCACGTTCAATGCATTTCAAACATGGAGGAACAAATTCTTCCTGAGCAGCGCTGATTTGTTGAGCAAGTAATGAATCGCGCTCCTTCTGAAGATCTTCATAACTCACTCTTAGCTTCTCAAGATCTTGCTTTCTTTGAAGAAATTCATAAGAAAGCTTCTCATGATCAGATAAGAGAGTGTTATGATGACCTTGAAGGTTGTCAAATCTAGACTGAAGTCTCTGAAGATTTTCAGTCAAGGTTTTAGTGCGATCCATTTCTTCACCCAACATATCATCACTTTTATCTAGCATGTTTTGAACCTTTTCCAAGGCCTTTTGTTGTTTAGTGGCAATACAAACAAGCTTGGTATAGCTAGGTCCAAAATCACCATCAGATTCATCATCACTAGACTCGGATGAGGAACATTCGGTTACCTTGGCACCTTTTGCCATGAGGGATGGTGCAGAAGATGATGGTTCAGGTTCGAAAGTCATCGTTTTGAGTGATTCCTTGAAATCCTCAAACCAGGGATCATGACAAGTTCGATGACCTTCATAGACGTCAGAGATTCGGTCCCAGATAAGTTTCGCATTGCAAAGATGCATAATGCGACTGAATTCATCTCTGGATAGGCAGGAACAGATGATATCCTTTGCCATGATGTCAAGTCGAGTGTACTTGCGAATATCATCGATGCCCGCCATCTTGCATAGATCGGTAAGACCAATCTCAGTGACGGTCCACAGCTCGCTGTTCAGTGCCATGAGGCGCTTCCTCATCATGGCCTTCCACTTGGGATAATCATGATCGTCAAAGATGGGGCATGTCACTTTCTTCATACCTGCGGTCGACCTAACTAAAATTCCAGGCGGTTAAACCAAAATCACAAAGAACAAGGGAGTACCTTGCTCTGATACCAATTGAAAGTGTGTTATATCGACTAGAGGGGGGGTGAATAGGTGATTTTTATGAATTCTTCACTGAGGAATTTGCAGGTGAGGAAATTCCTTAGTGAAGAACTACTTGCAGCGGAATAAGTACTCAAAAGTAAACATAACAGAATACAAGCATGGTCATCATGATGAAATGAAGACAAGCACAGAGTACAGAGAGCGTAATCATAGGATAGCACAGGATGAAGACAAACAGACTGAAGAAATTGAACTGAGGAAATTGAGAAAGTCTTCAGTCAAAGTCTTCAAACACAGATATGACAAGCACACAACACAGCAATGAGGAAATGAAAGAGTTGAGGAAATAGAACCAGTTGGCCTGGTGAAGACAATGATTTGGTAGACCAGTTCGAACTGCTATCTCAGTTGTACATCTGGTTAGGGCGGCTAGGTATTTGAACCTGAGGACACACAGTCCCGGACACCCAGTCCTGAATACACAGTCCAGGACACCTAGTCCTCAGCGTATTCCCCTTGAGCTAAGGTCACACAGACCTCGCCCAATCACTCGTGGTAAGTCTTCAGGTGACTTCCGAACCTTCACAAACTCGGTCACTCGGCGATCCACAATTTCCTCTTGGATGCTCTAGACCATGACGCCTAACCGTCTGGAAGAAGCACAATCTTCAAAGGTCACAAGCGTCGGATCCACGCAAGATCAATCTCTTCAGTGATGCTCAATCACTTTGGGTTTGTAGGTGTTTGGGTTTGGGGTTTTCCTCACTTGATGATTTTTGCTCAAAGTCCTCGGAGGATGGGATGCTCTCAAATGACAAGTGCCAGTTTCTCTTGGAGCAGCCAACCAGCTAGTGGTTGTAGGGGGCGGCTATTTATAGCCTAGGGAGCAGCCCGACATGATAAGACATAAATGCCCTTCAATGATATGACCGTTAGGTGGGTAGATATTTTGGGACAGCTGGCGCATAGCACAGCAACGGTCGGAAATTGAGTATCAAATTCCTCAGGGCTATCATATTCCTCACTGTGTAGGCGATCCGCACTGGCGAATTCTTAACTCCTCAGTCAGAACAAATTCCTCAGAGACCAGAAGAACTTCGTCTCTGTCACTGAAGAATATGACTGAACTGTATGAGATTTCCAATGGCTTCACTCGAAGGGATTGGTAGGTGTAGGATTTTGAGTTGAGCATCACATGGAAATTTTTCCTTAGTATTTCCTCGACCCCCTTTAATAGTACGGTGTTTCTTATGACTCAAGAAAGAGAAAACGAAACTACGAAAACAAAAGTCTTCACGCTTCATGTTCCTCAAATGAATACCAAGTCTTCAAGGTCACACCAATTTCTTCACTTTCAAAGTCTTCAGAAAGTCATCAGAAATCCAAAGTCTTCAGTCGAAGAACTTCATTTTTAGGGGTCGACTTTCTCTGCAAATATCAAACTCCTCATAGACTTATAGACCTGTGTACACTCATAAACACATTAGTCCCTTAACCTATAAGTCTTCAATACACCAAAATCACTAAGGGGCACTAGATGCACTTACATAGGTGACACCGGCGAAGGGGGGAAACATCCGGGAAAGTATTCTCGGTGTTTGACGTGTTCGGACAGATGAACCGGAGGTGGATTGTTGCACGTTCGCTATGCTAGGGATGTGCGGCAGACGAACGGAGAGTGTATCTGTATTCGTCTCGTCGTCCTGAGCAACTTTCATGTACAAAGTATTTTCATCCGAGTTACGGATTATTTTATATTAATTTTTAAAGTTTTAATTCATTTTCTAAATTATTTTAATTTGAAAATAAAATGTCAAATTGCTAGATGTACCCATCACAGTGTACACGAAAATGTACTCTGGCTGGTATGTGGGACCAAGGGGACCCAGTTGACCACTCAACGTTTGAGTGGTCAACAGGGGTGGGGTCCCCTGTCATACACTGATTAATTAATTACTTAATTAATTAGTTTAATTAAACATGTTAATTAAGTTAAGTTGATTAAGCTAAATTAATTAAGTTAAGTAGTTAATATATATTTAACTCTTTTTTATTACGTTTTCATTTTTCACAATTTTAGGGACGTGGGCCCCGGTTGTCTGTGACCCAGGGCCAACGGGGTGGGTTCACGAGCGCCCAGCTGCGGGCGAGGCAACCAGGGCAGCGAGCGAGGCAACCAGGCCAGTGGAGGGGCGCCGGCGCGGCACGGTCGGGGGAGAGGGCGACGGGACGACGATGGCGCGCGGCCGCGGGGTAGCAGTAGCTGCAGGCAGCAAGCAAGGGGCGGCGCCGGCGCGGCCTGGCGCGGTGGAGCCGAGGTGGGAGGCAGGGCGTTGCGGTGGCGACACGGGGACAAAGGAGGGGCGCGGCCCCAAGCAACGTGCGCGGGCGCTGGGGAGGAGGGCGCGCACGCGGGAGGGCAACTCCGGCGGGCGCAGGCGCTAAGCAGCAGGGGAGCGGCGAGCAGGGAAGAAGAGGCCGGCGGACGGGGTAGCGGCACGGGGCGCGACGAGGTGCACGGTGGACGACAACGGGACAACTGCAGCGGCCGGAGCAACCAAAAATGAAAATGACGCCGGAGCTCGGGATCAAGCTCAAGCTAAGGGGAAAACGGTGTGGTTGCTCACATCGAGGGTGTTGTCGTGCTCGAGGTGATGCGAGGAGTTCGGAGTCGCGGGGATCAACGTGTAGGAGCTCCGGTGGCCGTGACGGGGAACCGGTCGATGTTGTTGACTTGGGCCGCTCCGGTCGGTCTCGGGCACGTGGAGGTTGTGGACGACGTCGAGGAAGCCGTACGGCAGCACGACACAGCTCGGGAAGGCCGTTGGCCATGGCCGCGGCGAGGTGGTGGCAGCGCTCGGCCGAGGAAGGAGGAAGAGGGGCGCGACGAGCTGCATGACCGGGCGACGAGGAAGGGTAGCGAGGCGGTCAAAGGGGGTTGCCAGCGCGGCGTTGGGCACGAGGGAGCTCATCTCCCGCGTGTGTGTTGTGTGGTGGCGGCGGAGTGGGAGGATGAGGGAGACGTGGGGGAAAGTGGGGATCGTGGGATAGGGTTAGGTCACGGTGGGGGGTTAGTAGGAGGGGAGGTGGGCCGGCCTGGTGGGCGGTAGGCTGGGCCGGCTGGCCAGCTGGGCCAGTTGGTCCAGTGGGGATCTTTCCTTTCCTATCTTTGTGTTTTAGTTTTATCTTTTATTTATTTTCTCTTTCTGTTTTATTTATTTTAGTTAGCAAAAACAATTTTACTAAAATATAACCCCTGCTTCTAAATTAGGATAATAACATAGGCCACCTACTCCAAAAAGTTTGGTGACTAAATAAACTAGATTAACATTTGTTTAGTAATTAAAAGCATTTAAATAGTTCTTTTGCCGCTGTTTTACTTACTATAGTGCATTTTAATACTTTACAGAAGTGTGGTTTCATCACCAATATTTAGTATGGATTATTTGCCACAATCCGAACATTTTGGTTTTAATGTTTCAAAACTTTTGTTGTTTGTCTTTATTTTGAATTTGAATTTTGAATCGATTTTGAAGTAACGCGAGATTATCAATAGTAATCGAGGTGATGTGGCATCATTAGTAGAGGGTTATTGTAGCTTAATTATCCGGATCACAGTGAGACGGACTAGTAAACCCTCGTACTCCCCTCCACGTGGGAAACAACTGCCGAATCTTCCCTGACTCCGTGTTGTTCCCTTCCTAGGCCTCGTTGTCGTCCACGGCCCTGGTGCTCTCGGCGCGGCGTGGCCATCGTGGTCAACAAACGACATCCATCGGAAGTGGACTGTACGTGGAGAGGCTGACAGTCGGGTCCATGGCCGCACGGAAGGAAATGCCTCCTTATTACGCGCAAAATAATGATTCCTCCACCTGACAGCTGAGACCAACCGGAAGGGCCTCTGTATTTCACGAAAAAATGTTCCCCCGGCTGACAACTCGTACCCACCGGCTATATCTTTGCACGCAAGGAAGTGCCTCCTTATTATGCACAAAAAATGAATACCCCCCTGCTAGTTGGGACCCACCATAGTGGGAGGCTGACTTGTGGGCCTACTAAGTTGACGCGGACAGAGGGCTTTGTCAACTTAGTCAATATGAACGATTCTAGCTCCAGTGACCGTATGATGTCCATCCAACGGCCGAAGTGCTTCTTCAACCTTTGGTCTTCTTGCTCCAGCCGCCCAAACCAGCGTCAGTCGTGCCGCCTGCTCCTGCCTCCTATGGCCGTCTCCGCTGTCGCGCAAGCCTCACCGCCCTACCCTACTCCAACCTCTAGTCAGGCCATCCCTCTACTCACCCACAACTCCTGTTATTCTATGGCGACGGCAGCCTCACACCGCAGCCGAACCAGTCAACCCTCGTACTCCTCTTCGCGTGGGCATCCACTGCCGCGTCTTCCCCGGCTCCGCGTTGTCCCCTTCCTAGGCATTGCCGTCATCCACCGCCTTGGTGCTCTCAGCGCGGCATGGTCAATGTGGTCAAGGAACGACTGCCATCGGAAGAGTATTGTACGTGGAGAGCCTGACAGCTGGGTCCACGACCGCAGCAAGGAAGTGCCTCCTTATTACGCGCAAAATAAAGATTCCTCCACCTGACAGCAGGGACCCACCGGACAGGCCACTGTATTTCGTGAAAAAACATTTCCTCCCTAACAGCTTGGACCCACCAGCTACATCTTCGCACGCAAGGAAGTGCATCCATATTACGGGCAAAAAATATGATTCTCCCGCTGACAGCTGGGACCCACCAGCTATATCTTCGCACGCAAGGAAGTGCCTCCTTACCTCCCTTACAGCTGGGACCCACCCGGTCAAACCATACATAGGGTTGTCTATCTGGTTGCGAACGTGTACGTACATACTGGTCGATCGGTCTGTCTGCAGGCTGCAGCGATGAACCGTGGCCGAGTAAGGAAGGGCACATGTCGTAGTAGAGGTGCAAACATAGCATGTCACGCAGTCTCGTCTATATCATGTACACTTACGTACAGCCAGGGTGCAAGAAAGTAAATACGGCCACATACGTACATACCAGCGGGGTCTCGAACGCCTACTCACGCATACGTACGGCCAGGACTCGTGTACATGGAGAGGCAGCGGAGAGCAGCTACGACGTCCTGTTCATCGGCATCCAACTGGCTGGGTCGGAACGGAAAAACCGCGTCATGTTCATCGGGAGGCAACAGAATGCATCTTGTTCATCGGAAGCCAACCGGCTTGGACGGAACAGCCGAAACGAGGCCTGGCGTACCACAGAACAGAGGAATCGGCCTTCTGTTTGACCGCCTATGGTCGAAACAGGATACTGTTCACTGGGAGGGGTCTGGCGTACCGCAAAAAGGAGGAAACAGACTTCTCTTCGACCTCCTACGGTCGAAACGGGGTCCTATTGATCGAGAGGGGTGTGGCGTACCGCAAACGGAGGAAACGGACTTCTCTTTGACCTCCTATGGTCGAAACGGGGTCCTGTTCATCGGACGGGTGTGGCATACCGCAAAACGGGACTCCACGGGCTACTGTTCATCCACCGTCTACTTCCTCGTTCTAGCATCCACGGGCTACTATTCATCCACCGTCGACCTCCTCCAGCCTCCACCTGCGACTGTTCATCCATGGTGTCTCCCTCCTACCTCTACCATCTACTGTTCATCCACGGGCTCCTGTTCATCCAGCCTCCACCGGCTACTGTTCAATTAGCCTCCACGGGGTCATGTTCATCTAGCCTCCACCGGCTACTGTTCAACCAGCCCACCACTGGGTCCTGTTCATCCAACCCCAACCGGCTCGGGGTCCTGTTCATCCAGCGGCAATGGCCTCTACTACCACGGGGTCCTGTTCATCCAACCCCCACCGGGAACTGTTCATCCAACCCCCAACAACATTCACTGTTCATCAAGAGGCAGCAGGTTCGATCGGCTTCAGTTAGCAGCAGTAGTGAAGGAATCGCTCGGGTTCAGTTAACAACCAAGGGATCGATCGCTCGGGTTCGGTAACGTAGCTAATGCAATCGCTCGGGTTCAGTAAGTGAACGCGTCACTCGGGTTCAGTTAGAGCCCAACACCTCCCACACATGTGCGTACGTGTACAAGAGAAACGCGTAAACCTCTGTGCATCACTCGGCCCCGACCACCCACCGTAACTGGTAACTCCCCGAAATTTTCCTCGCCCTCGCTTCTACCACGGTTTTTTCCGTTATGGATGACCCAAAGAATGTCATCCAGCCGCGTCTTCGGCCCGCCCAGGACGAAAAGCCCATTCTCTGTCATGATTTTTTGTCATACAAGTAGGAGCCCACCACATCTATGATGATACCATGTTTTTTCACAATTATCGTCATAGAAGTGTCATAAGCATGACAGAAAAAAATCGTTCGGCCCAAAATGTCACGAATGTGCCTTTTTTGTAGTGTAGGCCGGATAGTTATTTATGAGAATCCAGAATATCCATCGAGATAGCAAAAATAAGAGTTGTTGGCCAATCTCTTCAATATCTCACTTATAAACGGCAACAGGTAGTGATCCTTCTGAGTCCACTTATTTAGTTTCCTGAAATCAACACACATCCATATCCAACAATAGCCGTAGTAGGGACTAGGTCGTTATTTTCATTAGTTACTAAGGAAACTCATCCTTCCTTAGGAATGCAATGAACCAGACCTACCCATTTACTATCAGATATAGGGTAAATTACCCCTGCATCAAGGAGACATGTTATCTCTTTTCTTACCACATTTTTGGAGGCTAGATGCAGCCTTCGTTGACTTTCAATCACTGGTTTAGCCCCTTCTTCAATAGGGATAGCATGAGAATAAATGGATGGATGTATCCCTTTTACATCTTTCATTGAGTAGCCTAAAGCCTTACAATGTTTACTTAGCACCACCAACAGTTTCTCCTTTTCCTTTCTTGAAAGGTCAGCATTAACAATAACAAAAAATATTTCTGTATTATCCATAAATTCATACCTCAGCCCTTTTGGTAAGGGTTTCAAAGTAGGAGGAGGTAGTTCCTCGTCTCCTTTTCTTTCAAGTGCCTCATAGACTTTATTCAAGCAGCGGGAGTACACTATTGGAGTGGTGTCCATTATCATTTCAATTTCCTCCTTTTCTTCATCTTCAAATAAGGATTCTGGTCTCACCAATACCCGTTCAACCTTGTCTTCTAGTGTTTGGAGATCTAATTGATTCAATTTCTGCTCTTCATTATCTTGAGCTCCCTCCTTATATGGCTTGCTTAATATTTAAGAAAATGGGAACTTAATTATTTCGTCTCCCCACTTCATGGAGATAGACTTCTTCTTGATGTATGCTCCTACAACATTCAAAAAAGAGGTTCCAAAAAACAATAGGACAATATTTATCCTCAGAGATCATTAGTACATAAATATCAATGGGATAAATGAGTCACCCTATTATAATATTGACATCTTTAAGGATGCCACAAGGTTTTCTGTCAGTTTTATCTGCAAGCTTAATGACAACATCAGTGGGCTCAAGGGTACAAGGAGAAATATAGTCATAGATTTTTGCATAGACCGTAAGGAATAATACTAACTGGAGAACCAGGGTCACATAACCCAAAATAGGACTTACACCCAAAGGAACATTATAATATTTTTTACCTGCATCTTTACCTTCGATGCACCCCTTAAGATAAGAAGTAGTGTCTTTATCCAGGTAGACTTGTTTGTTCACAACTGGTATAGGTGTGGCAAGTTTTTTCACTATATCAACATAAGGTGGAGTCCCGCATTGTTCTACCTTGACACTCTTATTCCCCTTGACTAAGGGTGTTCCCTCTAACTTTTTGCCACTTGGCTTATAATAAGATTCTTTTCATTTCATAGGTGGAGTAGTCCTTTTTCTTTATGGCTTCTACCATATGGATAGCTTTAGACTCCCTGTTGTATTTCAGGTACTTTTTCTCTGGCAATTTCAAGAACTTAGAAAAATCTTTTAAAATGTGCTGCATGGGGGCAGTTCCAATATTTATGTCGCGATGTAGGTCTTTTACTTTTGTAGTTATAAGGAAAGACATAATACTATCATAAACAGGATCAACCTTACTCTTTTCCTTTGAACAAAGGTACCAATTTTCAGCATTGTACCTCATCCTATGAAGTAAACTCCAAGCCTCTGGTATCTCGGTTCCCAGAAGTGAACCTTTAGAAGCAAGATCTAAAGCTTGTTTACTTTGTGAGTCAAGTCCACCATAAAAGAAATTAAATATCAAATAATCGGGATAATGGTGTTCAGGACATGCAAAGAGTATTTCACGATACCTTATATATGCATCTACAAATTTCTCACCTTCTCGCTGCCCAAAGTTGCTAATCTTCCTTCTTATTGTATATATTTTCCCTTGAGGATAATAATAAGCATAGAACACATCCAATAATTCTGACCAATTCCTCAAGATGTCCACGGCTGGCGTTCTAACCATTTGGCAGCTCCTCCAGTTAACGAATAAGGAAAGATTTTGCCTTACTTCTTCATTAGTCAAGTCCTGCAACTGAAAAGTTCCACACGCAAGTTCAATTTTTTTAATATGCATATACGGGCATTCAATTGCATAACCTCGGAATATATTTTCTTTCACCATAGTAATTAACCGAGGGTTTATCTCATATGTTTTGCTAGGTAGGTCAGGACCAACTGATATAACATTATTTCCTCGAGACGATCCTGCCACAAATTCCACTCCTACCTAACAAATTTGCTCTTGAAGAAAACCATGGTTGCTCTTTATCTGCAAAAATCGTTAGACAAAAAATAATTCAACACTCAAGGCAAGGCAAAAAGCCCTCAGCTCCCGGGTGACGGTGCCAGAAAAAGCTTGATGACCTACAAGTGCACAGGATTTAGTTGTAGACTTTTTGAAGTAAGAGTATCGATCCCACAGGGAGCACAAGAATAAGACGTTTGCCTCTTATAGGGAATTGTGTATTTACATGCCTGCAGATAGTTGTACACTTAAAGCAGAGTGAGGGCGGGTAATAATGATAGATGAGTAGTATATTTACTTGTAACAAAATAACATAAAAGTAAAAGTAAATAAAGAACAAGGATTGTAGTGACGAGCGAAAGAACAGAATGGAAAGGCGTTCCCCGGGAGTCCGAAACCCCCATTGGTATGTTTCTAGGCACCTATGCATAAGCATTATATGGAATGGGTTGTTAAGCCACTGTTGGTGATTATGCTAGGCGGAGCCAGGTACATTACATGTTCTACTCGTGGTAAAATTCGTGCCACGCACACCACCATCACAGTCTCCCCAAGAGGGTTACAACTCATGATAATTAAGGGTTTCCCCGTGGACACGGCCTCTCTAAGGATTCTCTGTAATTCCTCGGACAATTGCAAAGGTTAGGAGTAGTTGGATTTTACTATCACCTCGAATTACCTCCACATCCTAGACCTTTACAATGACAGTGATATACTATGTGGCCATAAGGCACAAATGCTAAGTGGGGCCCCTTCACAACAGCCACCGCAGAGCCCACAGCAGCATCACCACCAGAGCCTTTGGCAGGCGCAGACCACCTTTTGTCAGGATAGCTTGTACTAGTTGTCTCCCTTCAAAATTGGCTGTTGTGAGATCCCTTCCTGCCTAATATTTGGGAAGAGGACCAGGGCCTCCATAAATAGGACTAGCCACCACCATAGGAGGCATCTCATCTTGGATTGGATCTATTCCTCCAAGGCCATCCCACCAGCTCACCGAGCTCAAAAACACCTCTCCTCAGGAGGCTATTCTTACCTTGTACTGTTCATCCTCAGCCTCCAAGGCAATCCACCACACCACACTGGAGTAGGTATTACACCACAATGGTGGCCCAAACCATTATAAACCCTCGTGTCTCTTGTTCTTTGGTTTCGTCGAGCTAGGCCTTGGGATCATTGTGCGAGCGATCTAGGGAAAGAGAGAGAGAGTTCTTCGTGTGCACCCCTGTGTTCGAACCTTAAGGGTTTGCCGGAACCCACGATCTGACATTTTGGCGCGCCAGGTAGGGGATGCGCCAAAGCTTTCCCTCCGTCGATCCACGCTCCATTGCTCCGCTGCATCCATGGCTGACGCTCGCCGAGCCCGTGCTGAGCGCAGGGCCACCCTTGCCGCTCGCGTTGCTCAGGCGGCGCTAATACGTCTCCAACGTATCTATAATTTTTGATTGTTCCATGCTATTATATTATCTGTTTTGGATGTTTATGGGCTTTATTATACACTTTTATATTATTTTTGGGACTAACCTATTAACCGAAGGCCTAGCCCAAATTGCTGTTTTCTTGCCTATTTCAGTGTTTCGCAGAAAAGGAATTTCAAACGGAGTCCAAACGTAATGAAACCTTCGGGAGAGTTATTTTTGGAACGGAAGCAATCCAGGATACTTGGAGTACACGTCAGGGAAGCTTTGAGGCGGCCACAAGGCAGGGAGGCACGCCTGCCCCGCGCCCCCACCCTCGTGGGCCCCTCGTGGCTCCCCTGACCGACTTCTTTCGCCTATATATATCCATATACCCTAAAAACATCGGGGAACACAATAGATCGGGAGTTCCGCCGCCGCAAGCCTCTGTAGCCACCAAAAACCAATCGGGGCCTGTTCCGGCACCGTGCCGGAGGGGGGAACCCTCACTGGTGGCCATCTTCATCATCCCAGCGCTCTCCATGACGAGGAGGGAGTAGTTCACCTCGGGGCTGAGGGTATGTACCAGTAGCTATGTGTTTGATCTCTCTCTCTCGTGTTCTTGAGGTGGTACGATCTTGATGTATCGCGAGCTTTGCTATTATAGTTGGATCTTATGATGTTTCTCCCCCTCTACTCTCTTGTGATGGATTGAGTTTTCCCTTTGAAGTTATCTTATCGGATTGACACTTTAAGGATTTGAGAACACTTGATGTATGTCTTGCATGTGCTTATCTGTGGTGACAATGGGATATCACGTGATTCACTTGATGTATGTCTTGGTGATCAACTTGCGAGTTTCGTAACCTCGTGAACTTATGCATAGGGGTTGGCACACGTTTTCGTCTTGACTCTCCGGTAGAAACTTTGGGGCACTCTTTGAAGTACTTTGTGTTGGTTGAATAGATGAATCTGAGATTTTGTGATGCATATCATATAATCATACCCACGGATACTTGAGGTGACATTGGAGTATCTAGGTGACATTAGGGTTTTGGTTGATTTGTGTCTTAAGGTGTTGTTCTAGTATGAACTCTATGATAGATCGAACGGAAAGAATAGCTTCATATTATTTTACTACGGACTCTTGAATAGATCGATCAGAAAGGATAACTTTGAGGTGGTTTCGTACCCTACCATAATCTCTTCGTTTGTTATCCTCTATTAGTGACGTTAGAGTGACTCTTTGTTGCATGTTGAGGGATAGTTATATGATCCAATTATGTTATTATTGTTGAGAGAACTTGCACTAGTGAAAGTATGAACCCTAGGCCTTGTTTCCTAGCATTGCAATACCGTTTGTGCTCACTTCTATCATTAGTTACCTTGCTGTTTTATATTTTCAGATTAGAAAAACCTATATCTACCATCCATATTGCACTTGTATCATCATCTCTTCGCCGAACTAGTGCACCTGTAGAATTTACCATTGTATTGGGTGTGTTGGGGACACAAGAGACTCTTTGTTATTTGGTTGCAGGGTTGTTTGAGAGAGACCATCTTCATCCTATGCCTCCCACGGATTGATAAACCTTAGGTCATCCACTTGAGGGAAATTTGCTACTGTCCTACAAACCTCTGCACTTGGAGGCCCAACAACGTCTACAAGAAGAAGGTTGCGCAGTAGACATCAAGTAGTTTCTGGCACCGTTGCTGGGGAGGTTAGTGCTTGAAGGTATATCTTTAGATCTTGCAATCGAATCTTTTAGTTTCGTGTTTTATCACTAGTTTAGTTTATAAAAGAAAACTACAAAAAAATGGAATGAAGGTTGCCTCATATGCTTCATCTTTTTAATATCTTTCGTGAAAATGATGGAAAGGAAAATTGTGCTCAAGTACTAGAAGAAGAATTACATAGAATGTTTGGCATAAAATATGTGAATGATGAGAATGATTGCAATGTTGTTAGTATGAATTCTTTGAATACCCATGATGCTAATAATATGCAAAGCCACAAGCTTGGGGATGCTATGTTTGATGAAGATGATATGTTTTGTCTCCCAAGTTTTGATGAGCAAATTTATTATGATGATAGCATGCCTCCAATTTATGACGATTATATTGATGAAAGTGGGTTTGGAAGAGTGTCAACTTTAGGAAGTAATGATCCCACTATTTTGGAGGACGTTGAATCTTATTGTGATAATTATGAAAGTGGATTTGGAGAGGTCATGACTTTATTTAGTGATGATTCCACTATTTCGGAAGAGGTTCCAATTGATTATGAGAACAAAGTTGCTATCTATGATGATTATTGTGATGACATCTATGCTATAAATATTAATGATAACCATGAAACTTGTCATCTTGATTTTAGTTTTCAATTGGATTATGCCTCGCATGACAGTTATTTTGTTAAGTTTGCTCCCACTACTATTCATGAGAAGAAATTTGCTTATGTGGAGAGTAATAAAAATTCTATGCCAGTAGATCATGAAAAGAATGCTTTATGTGATGGTTATATTTTTGAATTCATTCATGATCCTACTGAAAATTATTATGAGGGAGGAATATATGCTTGCAGGAATTGCAATAATATCAAGTTTCCTCTCTATGTGTTGAAAATCTTGAAGCTATGCTTGTTTTGCTTTCCTATGCTAGTTGATTCTTGTTCCCATAAATTGTTTGCTCACAAAATCCCTATGCATAGGAAGTGGGTTAGACTTAAATGTGCTAGTAATATTATTCATGATGCTCTCTTTATGTTTCAATTCTTATCTTTTATGTGAGCATCATTGAAATCATCATGCCTAGCAAGGGGCGTTAAACGTTAGCGCTTGTTGGGAGGCAACCCAATTTTATTTTAGTTTATTGCTTTTTGGTTCTGTTTAGGAATAAATAAATCATCTAGCCTCTGGTTATATGTGGTTTTATGTTTTAATTAGTGTTTGTGCCAAGTAGAACCTTTGGGAAGACTTGGGCGAAGTCTTTATGATCATGCTGTAAAAAAAAAGAAACTTTAGCGCTCACGAGATTAGCTGCCATTTTTTACTGGAGAGTGCTTTTAGGTTGAGTATTTTTGAAGATGATTAATAGACAAATTCCTCAGGTCCACAAATTTATTTCAGAATATTTGGAGTTCCAGAAGTATACGTTTGATACAGATTACTACAGACTGTTCTGTTTTTGACAGATTCTGTTTTCACTGTGTTGTTTGCTTATTTTGATGAATCTATGAGTAGTATCGGAGGGTCTGAACCATAGAGAAGTTGGAATACAGTATATATTACACCAATATGAATTTAGAATGAGTTCACAACAGTACCTAAGTGGTGATTTATTTTATTATACTAACGGAGCTTACGAGTTTTCTGTTAAGTTTTGTGTTGTGAAGTTTTCAAGTTTTGGGTAAAGATTCGATGGACTATGGAATAAGGACTGGAAAAATCCTAAGCTTGGGGATGCCCAAGGCACCCCAAGGTAATATTCAAGGACAACCAAGAGCCTAAGCTTGGGGATGCCCCGGAAGGCATCCCCTCTTTCGTCTTCATTCATCGGTAACTTTACTTGGAGCTATATTTTTATTCACCAAATGATATGTGTTTTGCTTGGAGTGTCATTTTATTTTGTTTTGCTTGCTGTTTGAATAAAATATCAAGATATTAAATTATTAAATGGAGAGTCTTCACGTAGTTACATAATTATTCAACTACTCATTGATCTTCACTTATATTTTTCGTAGTAGTTTATCGTTTGCTCTAGTGCTTCACTTATATCCTTTTAGAGCACGGCAGTGGATTTATTTTGAAGAAATAGATGAACTCTAATGCTTCACTTATATTATTTTGAGAGTCCTAAACAACATGGTAATTTGCTTTGGTTATGAATTTAGTCCTAATATGATGGGCATCCAAGATGGGTATAATAAAAACTCTCATATAAAGTGCATTGAATACTATGAGAAGTTTGATTCCTTATGATTGTTTTGAGATATGAAGATGGTGATATTAGAGTCGTGCTAGTTGAGTAGTTGCGAATTTGAGAGATACTTGTGTTAAACTTTGTGATTCTCGTAGCATGCACGTATGGTGAACCGTTATGTGATGAAGTCGGAGCATGATTTATTTATTGATTGTCTTCCTTATGAGTGGCGGTCGGGGACGAGCGATGGTCTTTTCCTACCAATCTACCCCCCTAGGAGCATGCACGTAGTACTTTGTTTTGATGACTAATAGATTTTTGCAATAAGTATGTGAGTTCTTTATGACTAATGTTGAGTCCTAGGATTATACGCACTCTCACCCTTCCACCATTGCTAGCCTCTCTAGTACCACGCAAATTTCGCTTGTGCCTTACACCTACCTTTTACATTCCTTAAAACAGCCACCATACCTACCTATTATGGCATTTTCATAGCCATTCCGAGATATATTGCCATGCAACTTTCCACCGTTCCGTTTTATTATGACACGCTCCATCATTGTCATATTGCTTTGCATGATCATGTAGTTGACATCGTATTTGTGGCGAAGCCACCTTCATAATTCTTTCATACATGTCACTCTTGATTCATTGCATATCCCGGTACACCGCCGGAGGCATTCATATAGAGTCATATTTTGTTCTAAGTATCGAGTTGTAATTGTTGAGTTGTAAGTAAATAAAAGTGTGATGATCATCATTATTAGAGCATTGTCCCAGTGAGGAAAGGATGATGGAGACTATGATTCCCCCACAAGTCGGGATGAGACTCCGGACTAAAAAAGGAGAGGCCATAAAAAAGAGAAAAGGCCCAAATAAAAAAATAAGAAAAATGAGAGAAAAAGAGAGAAGGGACAGTGCTACTATCATTTTTCCACACTTGTGCTTCAAAGTAGCACCATGATCTTCATGATAGAGAGTCTCCTATGTTGTCACTTTCATATACTAGTGGGAATTTTACGTTATAGAACTTGGCTTGTATATTCCAATGATGGGCTTCCTCAAATTGTCCTAGGTCTTCGTGAGCAAGCGAGTTGGATGCACACCCACTTAGTTTATTTTGTTGAGCTTTCATACACTTATAGCTCTAGTGCATCCGTTGCATGGCAATCCCTACTCACTCACATTGATATATATTGATGGGCATCTCCATAGCCCGTTGATACGCCTAGTTGATGTGAGACCATCTTCTCCTTTTTGTCTTCTCCACAACCACCATTCTATTCCACCTATAGTGCTATGTCCATGGCTCACGCTCATGTATTGCGTGAAGATTGAAAAAGTTTGAGAACATCAAAAGTATGAAACAATTGCTTGGCTTGTCATCGGGGTTGTGCATGATTTAAATATTTTGTGTGATGAAGATAGAGCATAGCCAGACTATATGATTTTGTAGGGATAGCTTGCTTTGGCCATGTTATTTCGAGAAGACATGATTGCTTTGTTAGTATGCTTGAAGTATTATTGTTTTCATGTCAACATTAAACTTTTGTCTTGAATCTTATGGATCTGAATATTCTTGCCACAATAAAGAAGATTACATTGATAAATATGTTAGGTAGCATTCCACATCAAAAATTCTGTTTTTATCATTTACCTACTCGAGGACGAGCAGGAATTAAGCTTGGGGATGCTGATGCGTCTCCAACGTATCTATAATTTTTGACTGTTCCATGTTATTATATTATCTATTTTGGATGTTTATGGGCTTTATTATACACTTTTATATTATTTTTGGGACTAACCTATTAACCGGAGGCCCAACCCAAATTGTTGTTTTCTTGTCTATTTCAGTGCTTCGAAGAAAAGGAATATCAAACGGAGTCCAAACGGAATGAAACCTTCGGGAGAGTTATTTTTGGAACGGAAGCAATCCAGGAGACTTGGAGTACACGTCAGGGAAGCTTCGAGGTGGCCACGAGGCAGGGAGGCACGCCTGCCCCCTGGGCGCGCCCCCGACCGACTTCTTTCGCCTATATATATATATATATATATATATATATATATATATATATATATATATATATATATATATATATCCATATACACTAAAAACATTGAGGAACACAATAGATCGGGAGTTCCGCCGCCGCAAGCCTCTGTAGCCACCAAAAACCAATCGGGACCCTGTTCCGGCACCCTGCCGGAGGGGGGAACCCTCACCGGTGGCCATCTTCATCATCCAGGCGCTCTCCATGACGAGGAGGGAGTAGTTCATCCTGGATGTCAAGAAAGCAACCAGGAGGGCACGAGGTAGGGGGGTGCGCCTACCCCCCTGGGCGCGCCCTCCACCCTCGTGGGGCCCACGTTGCTCCACCGACGTACTTCTTCCTCCTATATATACCTACGTACCCCCAAACTACCAGATACGGAGCCAAAAACCTAATTCCACCGCCGCAACCTTCTGTACCCGTGAGATCCCATATTGGGGCCTTTTCCAGCGCTCCGCTGGAGGGGGCATTTATCACGGAGGGCTTCTACATCAACACCATAGCCTCTCTGATGATGTGTGAGTAGTTTACCTCAGACCTTCGGGTCCATAGTTATTAGCTAGATGGCTTCTTCTCTCTCTTTGGATCTCAATACAAAGTTCTCCACGATTCTCGTGGAGATCTATTCGATGTAATCTTCTTTTGCGATGTGTTTGTTGAGACCGATGAATTGTGGGTTTATGATCAAGTTTATCTATGAACAATATTTGAATCTTCTCGGAATTCTTTTATGTATGATTGGTTATCTTTGCAAGTCTCCTCGAATTATCAGTTTGGTTTGGCCTACTAGATTGATCTTTCTTGCAATCGGAGAAGTGCTTAGCTTTGGGTTCAATCTTGCGGTGTCCTTTCCCAGTGACAGTAGGGGCAGCAAGGCACGTATTTTATTGTTGCCATCGAGGATAACAAGATGGGGTTTATTTCATATTGCATGCGTTTATCCCTCTACATCATGTCATCCTGCTTAAAGCGTTACTCTGTTCTTATGAACTTAATACTCTAGATGCATGCTGGATAGCGGTCGATGTGTGGAGTAATAGTAGTAGATGCAGGCAGGAGTCGGTCTACTTGTCTCGGACGTGATGCCTATATACATGATCATACCTAGATATTCTCATAACTATGCTCAATTCTATCAATTGCTCAACAGTAATTTGTTCACCCACCGTAATACTTATGCTCTCGAGAGAAGCCACTAGTGAAACCTATGGCTCCCGGGTCTATTTTCTATCATATTAATCTTCCAACACTTAGCTATTTTTATTTCCTTTTATTTTACTTTGCATCTTTATCATAAAAATACCAAAAACATTATCTTATCATATCTATCAGATCTCACTTTCGTAAGTGACCGTGAAGGGATTGACAACCCCTTTATTGCGTTGGTTGCGAGGTTTTTATTTGTTTGTGTAGGTGCAAGGGACTCGTGTGTGGCCTCCTACTAGATTGATACCTTGGTTCTCAAAAACTGAGGGAAATACTTACGCTACTTTACTGCATCACCCTTTCCTCTTCAAGGGAAAACCAACGCGGTGCTCAAGAGGTAGCACCGACTGGTGGGAGATCACTGTAGCCACTCCCTGTCTCATCTGGTTAATGGCGCACGGACCCCGAGGGAGGAGGGGGCCGCCTGCTGGAGGCCGGCCTTCCTTGGGTCCGACTGGTCAGGCCTCCGCCGTCCTCCGGGCTCTCGCTGCCCGGTAGGGCCCGCTGCCTGCAGGCCATACCGACATGTCGTCGTGGGAACAGGGCTCCGCCTGCCAGCAGTGAAGTCAGGGGTGGAGTGGCAACAGTGTCGCGCCGGGCGGAGATCTCCGCCTGTACGGAGCACTGTGGCCACGCCCGACCCTGGATACGGGGGTGATGGGCTACACTGTAGCCTCACCCTGTCTTGTCTTCTTAATGGGGGCGCAGACTCTGAGGGCGCCGTGGGCCGCCTGCTAGGAGCCGGCCTCTCTGGAGGCCGCCTGCAAGGAGTCGTCCCATCTTGGTGCCGCCTTCTGGAGCTTAGCCGCCTTCTGGCAGCCGGCCGCTTGGGCCAGCCGGTCATCAGAAGGCGGCGCTTCATCTTGATGTCCTGAGGGGCGCAGCCGGCCCCGATGTCTTCAAAGGTTCAGGGACTCGGGTTAGGCTACCCGTGGCCCATTACTCCGACAGTGGAGCCGTCGGTCACTCGTGAGAAGGGCTTGGTAGGCTGTAGCTGATCGTACGTCACTTGGAGGCGGTCGAACGTCTCAACGGACAAAACATTGAGCCCTGCGCCGCCGTCGATGAGGGTCTTGGTGACGTGGACATTGCTGATGATGGGTGAGCAGAGCATCGGGAGGGCACCGACAGTTGCCGCGCACTTGAGCTGGTCTGACGAGCCGAAGGTAATGGCGCACTTGGACCACCTGAGCGGGCGCGTGGCCTCAAGCCTGGGAAGGGCCGCGTTCACCTCACGAGCAAACTGCTTGAAGATACGCTGGGAGGCTGGGGCCTGAGCGCCACCCAAGATGCAGGCGATGGCGCCTGGCTCCTGGAAGCCCCCAGCCCCCTCGTCCTGATGATGGTCATCGTTCCTTCTTGGTGGTGGCGGCGGTGGAGGGAGGCCAGCGTTGCCCTGGGGGCGGTCCTCACGAGACTGGTCTCTCCAGGCGCCCTCGCGAGGCTGGTCCTGCCAGCGGTCCTCACGAGGCCGGTCGCGCCACTCCTGGCGGGGGTCACGGTCGTCTCAGCGTCCTCCACTTCCTCCTCCTCCTTGACCATAGCCTCGGCCGTTGCGCTCGGGGCGTCGACCGAAGCGCCCATCGCGGATGGCCCTGAGCTCCTGACAGTCGTTGGTGTTGTGGCTGTGAACGTTGTGGAAGGCGCAGAACGGGCGGTTGGCCTTGGATGACTCAGGGTGGTCATGACCATGCTTCATCTCCGGCTCCGCCGCGAGCACGGCAGCCCCCTTGCGCTTCACGTCCTTGATCTTGGCCTTCTTGTCCTCCTGGTCGGCAGCTGGGAGCTCGAGGAGCGAAAGGCGCCCTTCCTCAGCCCTTGCGCACTTGGTTGCCATGTTGAACATCTCCAGGGTCGTGCATAGGTCTTCGTGGATGGCGAGCTCCTCCTTCATCTTGATGTCGGGGATGCCATCGGAGAACGAGGAGATGATGGCCTCGTTCGTCACCTTGGGGATCTTGAGGCAGACGTTGTTGAAGCACTGGATGTACTTCTGCAGGGTCTCCCCTAGCTGCTGCTTGATGCGTTGCAGGTCACCGGCGGCCGGCGGGCGGTCACGAGTGCCCTGGAAGTTGGCGACGAAACGCTCGCGCAGCTCGCCCCAGGAGGAGATTGATCCCACGAGCAGGTTCAGGAGCCACAAGCGCGCGCTATCCTTGAGGGCCATGGGAAACCAGTTCGCCATAACCTTCTCATCGCCGTTGGCCGCCTCGATGCTCAGCTCATAGAGCTGCAGGAACTCGGCAGGGTCGGGGTGCCATCATAGCGTGGAGGCAGGTCGGGCTTGAACTTCCCGGGCCAGACAACGCTGCGCAGCTTGGGAGTGAAGGCACGACAGCCTACTGTGGTCACCGGAGCACATCGCAGAGGCAGAGCCTGGTCCTGGTATCCACGCGCCGCTGCTGCGGGTGGCACGCGGTCTTGACGTGGTGGTGCTGGGAGTGCAGGAGCGTTTTCTTGAGGCCGAGGGACTTCTTGGTAGCTTCCTCCTTCATGCGCGGGTGCCCTGCGAGGTGGGTCATGCCGTGGGGCCGCGCGTCTTGGTGCGAGGGCGGCGTCTTGATCCGGAGGTGGCAGAGGCGCTCCGTGGGCTATGCCGCCCGCAGCCGGACGTGGGCGAGGTAGCGAGAGGGACGGTGCGGGGGAGCCCCCAACGGCGCTGACGAGCTCGGCGATGCGGTCCAGCCAGTCTTCGTAGAGGTCGTCGATCGGGCAGTAACGCAAGAGCTCACGCGCCATGAGCAGCGCAGCCTGCGCGTCCGTGGGCGCGCGACGAGCATAGGACGACGAGCCGGCCAGAGTCAGTGACAGGGTAGTGATGCGTCCGGCCCGCCGCACAGAGGGGTGCAGCGACGAGGCTTGCTGCTCGTTTCCGGCGGGGCCGATGGCAGCGTTGGCAGCGGGTGATGGAGAACGGCGGGGAGGTCTGCCAACGGGCGCCTGATATCTACTATGCAACCTTCTTCTTGTAGACGTTGTTGGGCCTCCAAGTGCAGAGGTTTGTAGGACAGTAGCAAATTTCCCTCAAGTGGATGACCTAAGTTTTATCAATCTGTGGGAGGCGTAGGATGAAGATGGTCTCTCTCAAACAACCCTGCAACCAAATAACAAAGAGTCTCTTGTGTCCCCAACACACCCAATACAATGGTAAATTCTATAGGTGCACTAGTTCGGCGAAGAGATGATGATACACGTGCAATATGGATGGTAGATATAGGTTTTTGTAATCTGAAAATATAAAAACAGCAAGGTAACTAATGATAAAAGTGAGTACAGACCGTATTGCAATGCTAGGAAACAAGGCCTAGGGTTCATACTTTCACTAGTGCAAGTTCTCTCAACAATAATAACATAATTGGATCATATAACTATCCCTCAACATGCAACAAAGAGTCACTCCAAAGTCACTAATAGAGGAGAACAAACGAAGAGATTATGGTAGGGTACGAAACCACCTCAAAGTTATCCTTTCTGATCGATCTATTCAAGAGTCCGTAGTAAAATAATATGAAGCTATTCTTTCCATTCGATCTATCATAGAGTTCATACTAGAATAACACCTTAAGACACAAATCAACCAAAACCCTAATGTCACCTAGATACTCCAATGTCACCTCAAGTATCCATGGGTATGATTATATGATATGCATCACACAATCTCAGATTCATCTATTCAACCAACACAAAGTACTTCAAAGAGTTCCCCAAAGTTTCTACCAGAGATTCAGACGAAAACGTATGCCAACCCCTATGCATAAGTTCACGAGGTTACGGAACTCGCAAGTTGATCACCAAAACATACATCAAGTGAATCACATGATATCCCATTGTCACCACAGATAAGCACATGCAAGACATACATCAAGTGTTCTCAAATCCTTAAAGACTCAATCCGATAAGATAACTTCAAAGGGAAAACTCAATCCATCACAAGAGAGTAGAGGGGGAGAAACATCATAAGATCCAACTATAATAGCAAAGCTCGCGATACATCAAGATCGTACCACCTCAAGAACACGAGAGAGAGAGAGAGAGAGAGATCAAACACATAGCTACTGGTACATACCCTCAGCATGGTCACCGGTGAGGAGAGCGCCGGGATGATGAAGATGGCCACCGGTGAGGGTTCCCCCTCTGGCAGGGTGCCGGAACAGGGTCCCGATTGGTTTTTGGTGGCTACAGAGGCTTGTGGCGGTGGAACTCCCGATCTATTGTGTTCCTCGATGTTTTTAGTGTATATGGATATATATAGGCGAAAGAAGTCGGTCAGGGGAGCCACGAGGGTGGGGGCGCGCCTCCCTGCCTCGTGGCCACCTCGAAGCTTCCCTGACGTGTACTCCAAGTCTCCTGGATTGCTTCCGTTCCAAAAATCACGTTCCCGAAGGTTTCATTCCGTTTGGACTCTGTTTCATATTCCTTTTCTGCGAAACACTGAAATAGGAAAAAAACAATTTGGGCTGGGCCTCCGGTTAATAGGTTAGTCCCAAAAATAATATAAAAGTGTAAAATAAAGCCCATTAACATCCAAAAAAGAATATAATATAGCATGGAACAATCAAAAATTATAGATACGTTGGAGACGTATCAAGCATCCCCAAGCTTAATTCCTGCTCGTCCTCGAGTAGGTAAATGATAAAAATAGAATTTTTGATGTGGAATGCTACTTGGCATAATTTTCAACGTAATTCTCTTAATTGTGGTATGAATATTCAGATCCGAAAGATTCAAGACAAAAGTTTAATATTGACATAAAAATAATAATACTTCAAGCATACTAACTAAGCAATCATGTCTTCTCAAGATAACATGGCCAAAGAAAGTTATCTCTAAAAAATCATATAGTGTGGCTATGCTCTATCTTCACCACACAAAGTATTTAAATCATGCATAACCCTGATGACAAGCCAAGCAATTGTTTCATACTTTTGGTGTTCTCAAACTTTTTCAATCTTCACGCAATACATGAGCGCGAGCCATGGACATAGCACTATTATGTGGAATAGCATGGTGGTTGTGGAGAAGACAAAAAGGGAGAAGATAGTCTCACATCAACTAGGCGTATCAACGGATATGGAGATGCCCATTAATAGATATCAATGTGAGTGAGTAGGGATTGCCATGCAAGGGATGCACTAGAGCTATAAGTATATGAAAGCTCATCAGAAGAAACTAAGTGGGTGTGCATCCAACTCGCTTGCTCACGAAGAGCTAGGGCATTTTGAGGAAGACCATCATTGGAATATACAAGCCAAGTTCTATAATGAAAAATTCCCACTAGTATATGAAAGTGATATCATAAGAGACTCTCTATCATGAAGGTCATGGTGCTACTTTGAAGCACAAGTGTGGTAAAAGGATACTAACATTGTCCCTTCTCTCTTTTTCTCTCATTTTTTTTAGTTGGGCCTTTTCCCTGTTTTTCCTTTTTATGGCCTCTTTTTTGTCCGGAGTCTCATCCCGACTTGTGGGGGAATCATAGTCTCCATCATCCTTTCCTCACTTGGGACAATGTTCTAAAAATGATGATCATCACACTTTTATTTACTTACAACTCAACAATTACAACTCAATACTTAGAACAAAATATGACTTTATGTGAATGCCTCCGGCGGTGTACCGGGATATGCAATGAATCAAGAGCGACATGTATGAAAGAATTATGAACGATGGCTTTGCCACAAATACGATGTCAACTACATGATCATGCGAAGCAATATGACAATGATGGAGCGTGTCATAATAAATGGAACGATGGTAAGTTGCATGGCAATATATCTCGGAATGGCTATGGAAATGCCAGGATAGGTAGGTATGGTGGCTGTTTTGAGGAAGGTATATGGTGGGTGTATGATACCGTCGAAAAGTGCGCGGTATTAGAGAGGCTAGCAATGGTGGAAGGAAGGAAGTGCGTATAATCCATGGACTCAACATTAGTCATAAAGAACTCATATAGTTATTGCAAAAATCTACAAGTTATCAAAGCAAAGTATTACGCGCATGCTCCTAGGGGGATAGATTGGTAGGAAAAGACCATCGCTCGTCCCCGACCGCCACTCATAAGGAAGACAATCAATAAATAAATCATGCTCCGACTTCATCACATAACGGTTCACCATACGTGCATGCTACGGGAATCACAAATTTTAACACAAGTATTCCTTAAATCCACAACTACTCAACTAGCATGACTCTAATATCACCATCTTTATATCTCAAAACAATTATCAAGCATCAAACTTCTCATAGTATTCAACACACCCATAAGATAATTTTTACTAATCTTGGATGCCTATTACTTTAGGACTAATTCTCAATTTAAGCAAATTACCATGCTGTTTTGTAGGACTCTCAAAATAATATAAGTGAAGCATGAGAGAACAATAGTTTCTATAAAACAAATCCACCACCGTGCTCTAAAAGATATAAGTGAAGCACTAGAGCAAAAACTATATAGCTCAAAACATATAAGTGAAGCACATAGAGTATTCCAATAAATTCTGAATCATGTGTGTCTCTCTCAAAAGGTGTGTACAGCAAGGATGATTGTGGCAAACTAACAAATAAATACTCAAATAATACAAGACGCTCCAAGCAAAACACATATCATGTGGTGAATAAAAATATAGCTCCAAGTAAAGTTACCGATGGAAGTAGACGAAAGAGGGGATGCCTTCCGGGGCATCCCCAAGCTTTGGCTTTTTGGTGTCCTTAGATTATCTTGGGTGCCATGGGAGTCCCCAAGCTTAGGCTCTTGCCACTCCTTGTTCCATATTCCATCAAATCTTTCACCCAAAACTTGAAAACTTCACAACACAAAACTTAACAGAAAATCTCGTGAGCTTCGTTAGCAAAAGAAAACAAAACACCACTTCAAGGTACTGTAATTAACTCATTCTTTATTTATATTGGTGTTAAACCTACTATATTCCAACTTCTCTATGGTTTATAAACTATTTTACTAGCCATAGATTCATCAAAATAAGCAAACAACACACGAAAAACAGAATCTGTCAAAAACAGAACAGTCTGTAGTAATCTGTAACTAACGCAAACTTCTGGAACTCCAAAAATTCAGCCAAAATAGGAGGGCCTAGAAAATTTGTTTATTTATCAGCAGAAATTGGAATCAATATTTTATCACATTCTGGTGATTTTTAACAATTGTTTTCGTGAACAGAATGTTTCTGGAATTTTCAGCAAGATCAAATAACTATCATCCAAGAAGATCCTATAGGTTTAACTTGGCACAAACACTAATTAAAACATAAAAACAAACCTAACCAGAGGCTAGATCAAATATTTATTCCTAAACAGAAGCAAAAAGCAAAAAACTAAAAATAAAATTGGGTTGCCTCCCAACAAGCGCTATCGTTTAACGCCCCTAGCTAGGCATAAAAGCAAGGATAGATCTAGGTATTGCCATCTTTGGTAGGCAATCCATAAGTGGATCTCATAATAGATTCATATGGTAGTTTAATTTTCTTTCTAGGGAAGTTTTCCATGCCCGGAAATTGGAATCTAATATTTCCTTCCTTCATATCAATAATTGCACCAATCGTTCTAAGGAAAGGTCGACCAAGAATAATAGGACATGAAGGATTGCAATCTATATCAAGAACAATAAAATCTACGGGCACATAGTTCCTATTTGAAACAATAAGAACATCATTAATTCTTCCCATAGGTTTCTTAAAGGTGGAATCCGCAAGGTGCAAGTTTGAAGAGCAATCATCAAAATCACGGAAACCTACAAAATCACACAAAGTTTTTGGAATCGTGGAAACACTAGCACCCAAATCACACAAAGCATAGCATTCATGATCTTTGATTTTAATTTGAATAGTAGGTTCCCACTCATCATAAAGTTTTCTAGGGATAGAAACTTCCAACTCAAGTTTTTCTTCATAAGATTGCATCAAGGCATCAACGATATGTTTAGTAAAAGCTTTATGTTGACTATAAGCATGAGGAGAATTTAGCACGGATTGCAACAAGGAAATACAATCTATCAAAGAGCAATTATCATAATTAAATTCCTTGAAATCCAAAATAGTGGGTTCATTGATATCTAAAGTTTTAACTTTTTCAATCTCACTTTTATCAATTTTAGCATCAAGATCTAAAAACTCCGAATTTTTGGAACGCCTTTTAGGTAAAGGTGGATCATATTCAGTCCCATAATTATCAAGATTCATATTGCAAAACAAAGATTTAATTGGGGACACATCAATAACTTTTAGATCTTCATCTTTATTTTCATAGAAACTAGAAGAACACGCTTTCACAAAGCAATCTTTCTTAGCACGCATCCTAGCGGTTCTTTCTTTGCACTCATCAATGGAAATTCTCATGGCCTTGAGAGACTCATTGATATCATGCTTAGGTGGAATAGATCTAAGTTTCAAAGAATCAACATCAAGGGAAATTCTATCAACGTTCCTAGCCAATTCATCAATCTTAAGCAATTTTTCTTCAAGCAAAGCATTGAAATTCTTTTGCGAATTCATAAATTCTTTAACACTAGTCTCAAATTCAGAGGGCATCTTATTATAATTTCCATAAGAATTGTTGTAGTAATTACCATAATTATTAGAGGAATTACTAGGGTACAGCCTAGGATTAAAGTTTCCTCTATACGCGTTGTTACCAAAATTATTCCTACCAACAAAATTCACATCCATAGATTCATTATTATTCTCAATCAAAGTAGACAAAGGCATATCATTAGGATCAGAAGAAACACTCTTAGTAGCAAATAATTTCATAAGTTCATCCATCTTTCCACTCAAAACATTAATTTCTTCTATCGCATGCACTTTTTTATTAGTAGATCTTTCAGTGTGCCATTGAGAATAATTAACCATAATATTGTCTAGGAGTTTAGTAGCTTCTCCTAAAGTGATTTCCATAAAAGTGCCTCCCGCGGCCGAATCTAAAAGATTTCTAGAAGCAAAATTCAATCTGGCATAAAAATTTTGTATAATCATCCAAAGATTCAAACCATGTGTAGGGCAATTGCGTATCATTAATTTCATCCTCTCCCAAGCTTGTGCAACATGTTCATGATCAAGTTGCTTAAAATTCATAATATCATTTCTAAGAGAGATGATCTTAGCGGGAGGAAAATACTTAGAGATAAAAGCATCTTTGCACTTATTCCAAGAATCAATACTATTTTTAGGCAAAGACGAACCAAGCTTTAGCATGATCTCTAAGAGAAAAAGCAAATAGATTCAATTTAACAAAATCATTGTCCACATCTTTCTTCTTTTGCATATCACATAAATCAACAAAGCTATTTAGATGGGTAGCGGCATCTTCACTAGGAAGGCCGGTGAATTGATCTTTCATGACAAGATTCAACAAAGCAGCATTAATTTCACAAGATCCAGTATCGGTAAGAGGAGCAATCGGAGTGCTAAGAAAATCATTGTTGTTGGTATTGGTAAATTCACACAATTTAGTATTGTCTTGAGCCATAGTGACAATCAAGCAATCCAAAACACGAGCAAACAAGAAGCAAGCAAAAAAGAAGCGAACGGAAAGAGGGGGCGAATAAAACGGCAAGGGTGAAGTGGGGGAGAGGAAAACGAGAGGCAAATGGCAAATAATGTAATGCGGGAGATAAGAGTTTGTGATGGGTACTTGGTATGTTGACTTTTGCGTAGACTCCCCGGCAACGGCGCTAGAAATCCTTCTTGCTACCTCTTCAGCACTGCGTTGGTTTTCCCTTGAAGAGGAAAGGGTGATGCAGTAAAGTAGCATAAGTATTTCCCTCAGTTTTTGAGAACCAAGGTATCAATCCAGTAGGAGGCCACGCACGAGTCCCTCGCACCTACACAAACAAATAAAAACCTCGCAACCAACGCAATAAAGGGGTTGTCAATCCCTTCACGGTCACTTACGAAAGTGAGATCTGATAGATATGATAAGATCATATTTTTGGTATTTTTATGATAAAGATGCAAAGTAAAATAAAAGGCAATAAAAATAGCTAAGTGTTGGAAGATTAATATGATAGAAAATAGACCCGGGGGCCATAGGTTTCACTAGTGGCTTCTCTCGAGAGCATAAGTATTACGGTGGGTGAACAAATTATTGTTGAGCAATTGATAGAATTGAGCATAGTTATGAGAATATCTAGGTATGATCATGTATATAGGCATCACGTCCGAGACAAGTAGACTGAATCCTGCCTGCATCTACTACTATTACTCCACACATCGACCGCTATCCAGCATGCATCTACAGTATTAAGTTCATAGGAACAGAGTAACGCTTTAAGCAAGATGACATGATGTAGAGGGACAAACTCATGTAATATGAAATAAACCCCATCTTGTTATCCTCGATGGCAACAATACAATACGTGCCTTGCTGCCCCTACTGTCACTGGGAAAGGACACCGCAAGATTGAACCCAAAGCTAAGCACTTCTCCCATTGCAAGAAAGATCAATCTAGTAGGCCAAACCAAACTGATAATTCAAAGAGACTTGCAAAGATAACCAATCATACATAAAAGAATTCAGAGAAGATTCAAATATTGTTCATAGATAAACTTGATCATAAACCCACAATTCATCGGTCTCAAAAAACACACCGCAAAAGAAGATTACATCGAATAGATCTCCACGAGAATCGTGGAGAACTTTGTATTGAGATCCAAAGAGAGAGAAGAAGCCATCTAGCTAATAACTATGGACCCGAAGGTCTGAGGTAAACTACTCACACATCATCGGAGAGGCTATGGTGTTGATGTAGAAGCCCTCCATGATCAATGCCCCCTCCGGCGGAGCACCGGAAAAGGCCCCAAGATGGGATCTCACGGGTACAGAAGGTTGCAGCGGTGGAATTAGGTTTTTGGCTCCGTATCTGGTAGTTTGGGGGTACGTAGGTATATATAGGAGGAAGAAGTACGTCGGTGGAGCAACATGGGCCCCATGAGGGTGGACGACGTGCCCAGGGGGTAGGCGCGCCCCCCTACCTCGTGCCCTCCTGGTTGCTTTCTTGACGTAGGTTCCAAGTCCTCTAGATCACGTTTGTTCCAAAAATCACGTTCCCGAAGGTTTCGTTCCGTTTGGACTCCGTTTGATATTCCTTTTCTGCGAAACACAGAAATAGGAAAAAAACAACAATTCTGGGTTGGGCCTCCGGTTAATAGGTTAGTCCCAAAAATAATATAAAAGTGTAAAATAAACCCCATTAACATCCAAAACAGAATATAATATAGCATGGAACAATCAAAAGTTATAGATACGTTGGAGACGTATCAGTCGGCGAGACTGTAGCCACGCTTCCCTAACCAAGTACACGTCATTAGCATCACGGCTACAGTAACCAGCAGCCAGCAAGACCCGCAAGCGACGGGAGCGGCCCGTCGGCTCCGTACCAGACCAGGCGGCGGGCCCCAGCAGCCGGCGGAGAAGCCGGCGACCAGAGACACTGGCAGCCGGGTCCTACACCCGGCTAGATTACTATTGTACCCCTGGGGGGTAGGCCTATATAAACCCCCAGGGCACCCATGCAAAGGGTTCCCAACCTGTTAGAACTAGACTCATACCTAGAGGAAGGAGAGAGCGTGCCTGCCTTCTTCTACCTCTAGCATACAGCTCGAGGAGCACCATTGTATCCACTAGTGCCTTAGTGATCATGCGGAGACCCCGCAGAGCAGGACTAGGGGTGTTATCTCCTAGGAGAGCCCCGAACCTGGGTAAAGTACGCCAGCGTTCGTGTCTACGCCTCATCCCGCTTCTGGGCACTGGCGACATTCTACTCGCTCCCACCATGATAAGCCATCCTTTAGCATATGTCGCACCCAACCCCCGACATTTGGCGCCCACCGTGGGGGCGAGGTGCACCGTCGTCCGGAGACCTGTTCTGGACGGGAACCTTGTTCCTTCTTGGCGAGCGCAGCCAGCCCGGCACGCCAGACGGCGTCTGCGCCGACACGCTGTGTCATGCGGAGGTCGTTTGCGCGGCGAGCTGCCTCGCCGATCTTGTTGGCGAGATTTGCCTCTCAGGCGAGCCCGCATCCGATGCGGGCACAGAAGGCCCCGAGAGCCGCCTCGTGAGCCTCCTCGGTTAGCTCCACGTCACCAGCGAGCCTGCTGCGGACATGGAGTCGGTTGGTTCCACCGATCCGATGCTTGTCGACTCCGACACGGCGTCGCTTGACGGGTTCCCCACCAACGTGGTGGTCTACGACGAACCACTTCCTTGCGCGGATAGCGGCGGCAGCACCGTCACGGAGGTGCTCGTCATCAGCCACGACAAGCACTCTAGCGGAGGTGGCCAGGATCCGCTGCAGGCGGCGCTGCAAGACCTGACTGCGCCCATTCCTGAAGACACCGACGCCGAGACGCTGGAAGCACGCCACGTCCAGCTCGTCGAAAGCGCCAACAGGCTGGCCAGCATGAGACGCCTTTCGTAGGCCCACCAGCGTGAGATGGACCATGCCGTCGGCGGCACGCCGGCTCCTGGTGGGCCTAGCCGCATTGGCATGATCCGGCAGCGCGGCGCAGCTATTACCAGCATATTCAGGGCAGATCGCCCCGTCTACGCCACGCCCGCGGAGAACATTCGAGCTGCCCGGGCGGCGGCAGACGAGCTAGACAAGCTCGAGGGCGACGAGCGTCGCCACATGATGGAGTGCGTCCAACAGCTCCTTGACGCGGCTGCCGAGCAGCACGAAGCCGGCTGCCGCACTGAGGCACCCAACCGGCGAAACGACGACCCGCCTCCCCGCCGAGAGCAAGGTGAGACATCTCGGACGCCGACTGGTGGCGTCCGCGATAGAAGAGACAAGGAGCCGGCTGCCAGCCGCAGCCGGACCCGCATCACCATCGAGCGCGACCAAGACGGCCTCCCAAGAGCAGTGCAGCGACGAGACGACTGTCCGCCTCCCCCTCCCCGCAGGGAGAGGCGCATTTCCCCGCCGCCTGTTGACCACCCGACGCTCGGCGACCGCCTTGGTCGCCGAGAAGGAGTCAGAGAGAACGACGCCCGCCACCGAATCGACCGCCTCAACAGATCCCTGGCACTAGAAGAAGAGGACGAGCTGGGTCCGCCTTGTTTTGGCCCCCGCATCCGAGATGAGCCCTTCCCCAAAGGGTTCACACTCCCAAGAGATACGCCCAAGTACATCGGCACCGTGAAGCCGGAGGACTGGCTGGTCTACTACTCCACGGCCGTCAGCATAGCAAACGGCAACAAGCGAGTAGCCGTAAAGTACGTTCTGCTCATGCTCCAGGGCACGGCCCGGACATGGCTGAACAGCCTGAAGCCCCGCAGCATCAACAGTTGGGTCGATTTCACTGAAGCCTTCATTCACAACTTCACCAGCCCCTACAAGCGGCTACCCAAGCCTCGCCAGCTCTCCTTGTGCGTCCAAGGCCCCAACGAATCAACTCGCGATTACCTCACGCGTTGGGCCGAGCTGCGCAACTCTTGCGAGGGCGTGCATGAGGTGCAAGCCATCGAGTACTTCAATGCCGGGTGCCGAGAGGGCACCCTCCTCAAGCACAAGCTTCTCTGCGACGAGCCGACGACCCTCGACGAACTGCTGATCATAGCAGACAAGTACGCCACGGCCGACTCCTCCATGAAGGCGGAGATCCAAGTTGACGCATCTGGCAAGGTGGCTCCCCAAGCTCCTCGGACCCCGGCTGGTGACACCAGTCGGCGACAGCAACAGAATGACCATAAGCGCAAAGCCACGTAGCCGGCTTCCACGAGCCGGCAGGTGGCGACAGTTGAAGACCAGCAGCCGGAAGGGCAGCCTCCTCCCAAACGCCAGAAGGGCGGCAAGCCCAACTGGTTGCCCGCCTTCTCGTACGAGCAGACTCTAGATGCACCCTGCAAGTTCCACAGCGGCGCGAAGCCGTCCAACCACGTCACCCGGAAATGCCACTGGCTCACCAGGATCGCCAAGGGCGACGGACTCCAGCCGCCTCCGCCTGCCGGCCTGCCGCCTCCTCCTCCCCAGCAGCCGGCGGTTCGGCCAGTCGGCGCAATACAAGATGAATATCCTGAAGAGCATGGAGCTTATGTCGTGTTCACCAGCGTGGCCGACGATAAGCACAGCAGACGGTAGCGGCAACAAGAAGTAAATGCAGTGGCATCAGAGACCCCCGAGTTCATGCATTGGTCTGAAAAGCCCATCAGCTGGAGCAGAGCTGACAACCCGGAGGTGATGCCTTCTCCCGGTTCTTATGCTCTGGTGTTGGATGCCACCTTCGCCACGGAGAGGCGGGCTGCTCGCTTCTCCCGAGTTCTGATAGATGGCGGCAGCAGCATCAACATCCTGTACGAAGATACTATGGAGAAGTTGGGAATCAAGCAGAGACAGCTCCAGCCCAGTCGGACTGTATTCCATGGCATAGTTCCTGGCCTTTCCTGCTCACCAATCGGCAAGACCCAGATAGATGTCCTCTTTGGAGATAAAGATCACTTTCGCCGAGAGCCAGTATGGTTTGGGGTGGTGGACCTTGAGAGCCCCTATCATGCGCTACTTGGCCGGCCTGCTCTGGCCAAGTTCATGGCGGTCCCCCACTATGCTTACCTCAAGATGAAGATGCCGAGCTCCAAGGGAATCCTGACCATAGCAGGGGACTACAAGAAGTCATCTGCCTGCATAGCAGACAGCAGCCGGCTAGCCGAGTCCCTCGTGATCGCGGCTGAGAAGCGGCTCCTTGACCGGGTTGTGGCGATGGCAGGCAAGCAGCCAGAAATGTCACCCAACCCCAAGGAGTCGGAAGCCGAGGGCTCGTTCAAGCCGGCGAAAGAAACGAAGAAGATACCTTTGGACCCGGAGCACCCGGAGAGGCACGCTGTCATAGGTGCAAACCTTGACAGCAAATAGGAAAGCGAGCTCATCGATTTCCTCCATGAGAATCGGGACATCTTTGCATGGTCTCCCAAGGACATGCCGGGTGTTCCGACGGATTTCGCCGAGCACAAGCTACATGTCTGACCTGATGCCAAGCCAATCAGGTAGCCCTTGCGCCGCCTGTCAGAAGAGAAGAGAAGACTTGTTGGAGAAGAGATAACCCGGCTTCTAGCAGCCAACTTCATCATGGAGGTGTTCTTTCCAGAATGGTTAGCCAACCTAGTCCTTGTACTGAAGAAGAATAAGCAGTGGCGCATGTGTATTGATTATACCAGCCTCAACAAAGCTTGCCCCAAAGACCCATTTGCTTTGCCAAGAATCAACCAAGTGATTGACTCCACAGCCGGATGCGAGCTGTTAAGCTTTTTGGATGCATACTCAGGGTATCATCAGATCAAGCTGAACCCGGCCGACAGGCTAAAGACCGCCTTCATCACGCCATTCGGAGCCTTCTGCTACCTGACCATAACGTTCGGCTTGAGAAATGCCGGCGCCACGTTTCAGCGTTGCATGCAGAAGTGTCTCCTCAAGCAACTCGGCAGAAACGCCCACGTCTGTGTGGACGATGTTGTGGTGAAGACGGAGAAGCGTGGAACGCTGCTAGAAGACCTCAAGGAGACCTTTGAAAACTTGCGCCGCATTCAGATCAAGCTCAACCCGGAGAAATGTGTCTTTGGAGTACCAGCCGGCCAGCTTCTTGGCTTCCTGGTCTCAGAGCGCGGCATAGAGTGCAAGCCTGTGAAGATCAAGGCCATCGAGAGGATGGAGGTGCCCACCCGACTGCTGGACGTGCAAAAATTTACCGGCTGCTTGGCATCCATCAGCCGTTTCATCAGTCGGCTGGGCGAGAAGGCTCTTCCCCTGTACCAGCTCATGAAGAAGACCACTTTTTCGAGTGGAACGACAAGGCGGATGAAGCTTTTCTCCAGCTCAAAAAGATGTTGACCACTCCGCCTGTCCTGGCGGCTCCGACTGCTAAGGAGCCCATGCTTCTCTACATCGCCGCCACCAGCCGGGTGGTCAGCACAGTCATAGTTGTGGAACGCAAGGAAGAAGGCAAAGCACTGCCAATCCAGAGGCCGGTGTATTACCTGAGTGAAATATTGTCCGCCTCCAAGCAGAACTACCCCCACTATCAGAAGATGTGCTACGGCGTACACTTCGCCGCCAAGAAGCTGAAGCCATACTTTCAAGAACACCCAATCACCATGGTCTGCACTGCTCCACTTGCCGAGATCATTGGTAGCCGATATGCTTCAGGCCGAGTAGCCAAATGGGCCATAGATTTGGCCCCCTACACCATCTACTACCAGCCTTGCACCGCCATCAAGTCACAAGCACTGGCCGACTTCCTCGTCGACTGGGCCGAGACCCAGTACCTGCCGCCAGCGCCAGACTCCACTCATTGGCGAATGCACTTTGATGGTTCCAAGATGCGCACCGGTTTGGGAGCCGGCATCGTCCTCACCTCTCCAAAAGGCGACAAGCTCAGATATGTGCTGCAAATCCACTTTGCCGCCTCCAACAACGTAGCTGTATACGAAGCACTCATACACGGGCTCCGGCTTGCCAAGGAACTCGGCATTCGCCGGATCATGTGCTATGGAGACTCTGACTTGGTGGTCCAGCAGTCGTAAGGCGACTGGGACGCCAAAGATGCAAACATGGCAAGCTACCGCTTCCTCGTCCAGCAACTCAGCAGATACTTTGAAGGGTGCGAGTTCCTCCATGTGCCAAGAAATGACAATGAGCAAGCGGATGCCTTGGCACGGATCGGCTCCACCCAGCAAGCAATATCAGCCAGCGTCGCCCTACAATGCCTCCTTAAGCCGTCTGTCAGGCCGTCGCCAGAATCAGACTCCATCTTCGTGCCGACTCCTCCTGAAGCAGTCGGATCCGACTTGAGGGCCCCAGCAGTCGGCACGGGAAAGTTGGCAGATGGCTCGGGGACTGCAGCAGTCGCACCCGGCCCAGGGACTTCAGAACCCGGCCCGAGGACTGCAGCAGTTGCCCCGGGGACTTCATCGACTCAGCAAGCGGCAGCCGACCCCAACCCGCCACCTCCCAGCCCAACCGCCCTCGTGCAAGCTGCAGTTCTGGCAGTCGAAGAAATAGCAGCACCTTCATGGGCACAGCCCATCCTCAACTTTCTGGTGAACAAAGAGATGCCGACTAATGAGATCTCGGCCCGACAAGTGCAATGTCGGGCAGCAGCGTACACCATTGTCAATAGAGAACTTGTGAGGCCAGTGTCATTGGTGTGTACCAGCGCTACGTGGAGCCAGAGCAAGGCCAAGCAATCCTCAAAGATATCCACCAAGGCGAGTGTGGTCACCACGCAGCTTCAAGAGCACTCGTTGCCAAAGCTTTCCGCCATGGTTTTTTCTGGCCGACTGCTCTAGAAGACGCCAAAGATTTGGTCCAGAAGTGTAAAGGGTGCCAGAAGTTCCGCTCCAAGCCACATTTGCCGGCTTCTGCACTCAAGACCATCCCCATCGCCTGGCCCTTTGCAGTTTGGGGGCTGGACATGGTGGGACCATTCAAGACAGCACGCGGCGGCATCACTCACCTGCTTGTCGCGGTGGACAAGTTCACCAAGTGGATAGAGGCAAAACCAATTAAGAAGTTGAATGGTCCAACTGCCGTGACTTTCATCTCCGACATCACCATCTGGTATGGCATACCACACAGCATCATCACCGACAACGGCACGGACTTTGCCAAAGGCGCCTTGGCTCGTTTCTGCGTGACACAGGGCATCCGACTGGACTTAGCGTCCATTGCCCATCCGCAGTCAAACGGCCAAGTGGAGCGAGCAAACGGCCTCATTTTGTCCGGCATCAAGCCCCGACTGGTCGAGCCTCTGGAGCGTTCGGCCGGCTGTTGGCTCGACGAGCTGCCAGCCATCCTCTAGAGCATGCGGACAACTCCGAACAAGTCAACCGGCTTCACGCCCTTCTTCCTCGTCTACGGTGCCAAAGCCGTCATCCCGACGGACATAGAATTCGACTCCCCTCGAGTCACCATGTACACCGAAGAGGAGGCAAGAGAGGCACGAGAAGACGGCGTCGATCTGCTGGAAGAGGGTCGGCTATTGGCACTCAGTCGGTCCACCATCTACCAGCAGAGTCTACACCGATACTACAACCGGAAGGTCAAGCCAAGATCCTTCCAAGAGGGAGACCTTGTGCTCCGGCTGATCCAGCGAACAGCCGGCCAACACAAGCCCTCGGCACCTTGGGAGGGCCCCTTCATCATCAGCAAGGTGTTGGGCAATGACTCCTACTACCTGATCGATGCTCAGAAGCCTCGAGCACGCAAAAGAGACGACTCCGGCAAGGAGACAGAGCGGCCATGGAATGCAAATCTCCTTCGAAGGTTTTACAGTTGATGTAGTATGTACCACGCTACCTTTTGTATTAAGTACGAAGACTCCGGGTCCCCGAGAAGAGCTCGGGGACTACCCTCTTTTTTCTATATGATAAGTATTATGCCTATGAATGTGTTATTTCATTAGTCCGCCTGGCACCGGGTTCGACCAATCGGCCCGGGGGCTCGCCGCCTTGTACTATGTGATGCTTCCTGCAGCCGGACAAGTAATGTGTTAGCACTTAAGCCTTCTCCTGCCAAAGCCGCAACTCGCAGAGCGGCTGTCCGGTAGGCGGGAGTCAAAGGCAGGAAAGGGTGCCCACATGAAAAATGGCTAAGGACCCCAAAGCATGCACATAGTTAAGGCCGGCTTCCCGCCTCACCGACCTGCTGTTGAGCAGCCGGCCGGCCGGCTTCTACTTAATTTGCTAAATGCTCTAAACGGCTATGTACTTACCCTCCCAAAGCAGCCAAGTACTTGACCCAGCCGCAGTCCGCAGAGCGGCTGTTTGGCTAGCAAGACGGCAGCCCAGGGAGGGCGGCAAAGGAAAAAAGCCAAGGAGCAGAAAGCAAGGAAAGATAGAAATCAGCAAAAATATTTATCAAAAGGCCCTTGGCCAGAATTCAACAGAAATTTGAAATACACCCCGCGGGTGGAATTGCGCGAAGTTAACAAAGTTTGTCGAGACTGATAAGCAGGTAAAAACAAAAGATAAATTGGCAGCCTAGGGAGCAGCAGACGGGTTCGGCGAAACGGTGGAGTCGGTGGTGCCGGTTGCTGGAGCGGCCGGCTGGTCAGTTCCCGCTTGGTCGCCTTCAGCAGCAGTCGGCTTGCTCGGGCGTGGCTCGTTGCTGGAGGCGCGGTCGTGCTGAGGCTGGCCGTCCGCTCCAACCTCTGGCGCTTCCTCTTCACTTTCCTCGTCCTCCTCGTCTTCTCCCTCGTCGTTGGAGTCGATCACTTCGGCCGAGTCCTCGCCATCCTCCGGGTTCAGCCCGAACCACTCCTGCGGTGCCTCGGCACCGTTCTCAGCCAGCTCAGGAACGAAGATGCTGGCGTTGGTATACTCGGCGATCGCCGCGGCCCGCTTGACAAGATCATGCTCCACCGCCACTAGCTCCTCTTGGGCCTCCAGTCGAAACGTGGTCAACTGGGCTAGATTTAGCCCAGGGTACCATGCCTTGATGAACTCCAAGGCCCGGCATGCCCCAGCCCGGGCCGAGGAACCCTTCCAAGCCTCAAGGCAGCCGGCCGCCACCTCCAGCCAGTCGGCAGTCCGACTGGGAGTGCGCGGAGCCGGCATGTCTGGCCACAGGGCGGAGATCGCCTGGGCGCCGATGCGCTGAAGACGGCGCAGCATCCGATGAGCCGGCCGAAGACGGGCCTGGATGCTGAGAAGCTGTTCGCTAAGGGTCCGGGGGGCGTTGGCAGCAATATGCGCACCTTCCGCCCTCCGCCCTTCGCGATCAGCCTCGATGGCTTGGTTAGCGGCGCCAGAGTGACCAGCGAAGAAGTCTGCTCAAACAAGAAAATAAGAGAGCCAGAAGTTAGGGGCCGGAGGCCAGCCTGATCAGTAGCCGGCAGCCTTAAGAAAGAAAAAAGAAGGAAGCTTACCGTCAACCATGTCTTCAATTTTGCCGAAGCCGGCAGTCAGCAATGCCTCCTTGTCGGTCCAGGCGGAGCGTTCGGTCTCGAACTCGGCGAGGAGATTGGACTCTTTCACCTCTGCCTCCTTCTGGGCCTTCTGGAGAAGCTCCTCCTGCTCCGTCAGTTGCTTGACCAGCCGGTCACGCTCCTGGGCCAGCTTGTTGCACTCTGTCTCCTTGGCACGCAGCGCGGTGTTGGCCTCACCCAGCTGCTGCTGAAGAGCGGTGTTGGCCTCTGCAAGAGAAGAGAAAAAAAAGACGTCAGCAACCAACAAAGAAGAAGTACAGTTGCCGGGGAGATCCGGCCCGACTGCTCAGCAGTCGGCCCGAATCTTAGGGACTACAGCCCGTGGGTGCGCCAGCGTGCCCCCGCAGAGAAAGAAAACAAAGACTTACTCCGGCTTTCCGACAAGTCGGCGGTCCGCTGCTCCAGCTCTCGGACGTTGGAGTTGAAGGTGGCCGCGTGGAGGTTATGATAATTCTACAGTGAAGATATCAGACAACGTTAGTACTCGGAACTTGCCAATTAAAGTTCCGAGCCGCCTGCTCCACAGCCGGCCCAAAACTCGGGGACTACACCCAGTGGGTGCGTTGGCACGCCCCCACAGAAAAATTCAAAAGCCAAAGACGAAGAAGTGAGAAACATACCCGGATGGCCGCTCGCGAATCCAAGAACGCTTTGTTGCACTACTTGAGAGCATCGGCCTCAGCTCGGAGCCTGGCCTGGACGTCTAGGATCGCCTTGTTTAAGGATCCCGTCCTGTCTCCACGCACCCATTCAGCGGGCGCAGCGCTGGTCGCTTCGGCGTCTGGGATTGATGAGCTCACAGCGCTGGCTTCCAGCAGTCGTGGCGCCGAGGCCGCCTTTGCAAAACGACGGCGCGTTGGTGTGAGGGCCTCAGGGGTCGGGCCCGTCACCACTTCATTCCCGACTGGTGGCATCGGCGGGGCGGCCGGCTGCTTGTCCCACGCCCCTCCAGATGGCGGCGGCGGCACGGCCACGTCCGGCATGACAACATCGCCGCCCTCCCTCTCCATGATCGGGTGCTCATCACCGGCTCCTCCAGTCGGCGCCGTGAACTCTGGTGGAGGCGGTGCGGAATTCAAAGGAACGACGAATAGCGGCTCCTGGCGGCGCGCAGCTTCTTCAAGCCGCTTCTTCGCGGCGGCATCGGCCTCGGCCTCCGCCAGCTTCTTCTGCGCGGCGGCCTCCGCCTTGTCTGCCTCCGCCTTCTCCAGGCGGGCGGCCTCCTACCTCGCGCGCCTCACGCGCGTTTCGTTCCTGCGCCTCCCGGAGGTCGGCCGTAGGATCGATTCGCCGGCTAGTGGTGGAGGTCTCCGCCGACCCGATAACGGAGGTGGTGGCCGACTTCTCAAGTGAGAGTGGAGCCCTAAGTTAAGAAGACGAGGAGAGGAAGCTCAGATAGAATCGACAAGAAAGGAAAGCATGAGAAAAATATACTTACGCCGACACCATGGGAGGCGCCTTCGGAAGCTTCTGAAATTTGGTCGCCTTCGCGGCGGCCTCCTTCCGCCTGGTCGCAGCGGTCGGGTTCTTGGCCTTCTTCGGCGTGCTGCCGAACAAGGCGGCGCCCTGTTTACGCTTTCGCGTGCCGCCTCGAGCAGTCGGCTCGGCGGAGGGGCCCGCGTCCGCCTTGCCGCCGGCCCGTGAAGGGCGCGGCTTGTCCTCCTCCTCCTCGAAGTCGTCCGGCCACGTTTCGACGCCGCCCCCTTCTTCGGAGCTGCCGGCTCCATAGACGCCGCCTGTGGCGTCGTCCTCCAAGGCGGCCGCCCCCAGGTCAGGGACGTCCACGTCGCTCACCTCCTGGTCCGGCTAGTAGTTTCCACCCGCCCCCACGATGGCGGCCGTCGCCGCAGACATGTAGATCTGTTTCGAAAAGTAAGAGGCCGACTGGTCGATACAACAAGGCAGAATCAAGATGAGGTACTGAAAAGGGAAAAATACTGAAGAGTTTACGGCAGGCGGCGGGTCCGCGCGGGAGTACGGCTGCTTGCCGAACCGCCAGGACCCCTCCAGCTTGAGGTCGGAGATCTCGTTCACCAAGTTTGCCACCTCGGCAGCCGGCATCTCCTTGGTACTTAGCCAGCATGGGTCGCGGTGCCCGCTCATCCAGCCGATCAAGTGAGGTCGGCCTTGAAGCGGGAGAACCCGGCGCGCGACGAAGGCGACCAGCAAGTCGGACGCCTTGAGGCCTTCGGCGTCAGTCAACTCCCGGAGTCGGTTGATGGCGACAGCGGCGTCTGCTGACAAGGGCTTCGGCTTGTAGCCCCAGCTGGCCCGGGGCTCAGCCGGTGGGCCGGCTTCATAGGCCGGCAGGTTGATGAAGTCGACTGCCGGGTCGACATTCTCCACGTAGAAGTAAGATTGCTGCCACATCTTGACCGACTGTGGCAGCTTGATGGCGGGGAAGACATTCTTCGGCGATGGCCGGCGCACCGCGATGAAGGCACCACACTGGGCCGCCTTCTCCCTGGCAGAGGTGCCTAGTTTGGTGTAAAAGAACGCTCCCCACAACTCGATGGTGGGGAGGATGCCGAGGTAGCCTTCGCACATTGTGACGAAGGCGGACAGCAACATCACAGTGTTGGGCGTGATGTGATGAGGTTGGAGATGGTAGAACTCGATGAACGAGCGGAGAAAGCCGCTCGCCGGCAGGCCGAAGCCGCGGATGAAGTGAGAGCAGAAGACGACCCGCTCGCCCTCCCCCGGCGAAATCTCCCCCGCAGGAGGCACGCGCGCCTTCACGTAGCCCGCGCCGGGAAGGCGCCGCGTGTCGCGAAGGAAGGCGATGTGGTCTTCGTTGACGTTCGACCCGTCCCAATCTCCTCCCCGCTCGCACGCCATGAAGAGCTTGGTGAGGCAAATGGCGCGGCGGGGGAGCTGAGAACTGGTGCGGGGCTAAGAGGGCTCGGGGCAGAAGAGCTCGACGGAGACGAGCAGCGGCAGCACTCCGGCATAGCTTGGGGGCGTTGCGGCGAGAGGAAGAAGAAGGTGATGAGGATGGGGCAGGAGGGCGCGCGTGCTCCGCCGCTCCCCCTCCTCCCCCTACTTATAGCCGGTGGGCTATGAAGCCGCGGGGCGAGACGTAGGATCGTGGGATTAACTGTGCCCACGACCCCACGTCCCCGTTTTAATCGCGCGAGTTACTGCGCGCAGTAACTCCGCGAGGAAGCTCAACCGGCCGCCTCGGCCGCAGCGGATCCGCTCGCATGCCGAGGCCCGGTAGTGGCGGGCCCAGCCTGCTGTCACATCCCGTCGTGTGCGTGGGCTAGCAGGCTGGCTGATGCCACGTGGTGTGGCCACGACGGGCGGCGGGCCTGGAGGCCTAGCCAGCACGCCATCTGGTTCCCGCCACTGCGTTCAAAATCTTCAGGCAAGTCCGTCTGGTTGTGGCCGATTCCCTCCAGGCGGAACGCCAGGAGTCGGATGAAGCTTCCACCCAAAGCTGACGGAGTAGGAAACTGCTAAGGCTTCTCGGCTCGGCAGTCGCGACACCTCACCAGCTTCAGGGACTACTGTCGGAGTAATGGGCCACGGGTAGCCTAACCCAAGTCCCTGAACCTTTGAAGACATCGGGGCCGGCTGCGCCCCTCAGGACATCAAGATGAAGCACCGCCTTCTGATGACCGGCTGGCCCAAGCGGCCGGCTGCCAGAAGGCGGCTAAGCTCCAGAAGGCGGCACCAAGACGGGCCGACTCCTTGCAGACGGCCTCCAGAGAGGCCGGCTCCTAGCAGGCGGCCCACGGCGCCCTCAGAGTCTGCGCCCCCATTAAGAAGACAAGAGAGGGTGAGGCTACAGTGTAGCCCATCACCCCCATATCCAGGGCCGGGCGTGGCCACAGTGCTCCGTACAGGCGGAGATCTCCGCCCGGCGCGGCACTGTTGCCACTCCACCCCTGACGTCACTGCTGGCAGGCGGAGCCCTGTTCCCACGAAGACATGTCGGTACGGCCTGCAGGCAGCGGGCCCTACCGGGCAGCGAGAGCCCGAAGGACGACGGAGGCCTGACCAGTCGGACCCGAGGAAGGCCGGCCTCCAGCAGGCGGCCCCCTCCTCCCTCGGGGTCCGTGCGCCATTAACCAGATGAGACAGGGAGTGGTTGCAGTGATCTCCCACCAGTCGGCGAGACTGTAGCCACGCTTCCCTGACCAAGTACACGTCATTAGCATCACGGCTACAGTAACCAGCAGCCGGCAAGACCAGCAAGCGGCGGGAGCGGCCTGTCGGCTCCGTACCAGACCAGTCGGCGGGGCCCACCAGGTGGCGGGCCCCAGCAGCCGGCGGAGAAGCCGGCGACCAGAGACACTGACAGCCGGGTCCTACACCCGGCTAGATTACTATTGTACCCCTGGGGGGTAGGCCTATACAAACCCCCCAGGGCACCCATGCAAAGGGTTCCCAACCTGTTAGAACTAGACTCATACCTAGAGGAAGGAGAGAGCGTACCTGCCTTCTTCTACCTCTAGCGTACAGCTCGAGGAGCACCATTGTATCCACTAGTGCCTTAGTGATCATGCGGAGACCCCGCAGAGCAGGACTAGGGGTGTTATCTCCTAGGAGAGCCCCGAACCTGGGTAAAGTACGCCGGCGTTCGTGTCTACGCCTCATCCCGCTTCCAGGCACCGGCGACGTTCTACTCGCTCCCACCATGATAAGCCATCCTTTGGCATATGTCGCACCCAACCCCCGACATCCACCACCCCAATTGGGCTGGTCCGCCTCCCCGTCACATTTGGCCCGTGCGACAATTACCGCACCGAGCTCATTGACTTCGACGTCGCCCACATCCGCCTGTCGTACAACGCCATCCTTGGGTATCCAGCCCGGGCCAAGTTTATGGTGGTGACCCATCACGGCTACAACGTCCTCAAGATGTCAGGGAGGGGCGGCATCATCTCAGTTGCCTGTGAGGAAAAGGACGCGGTGTGCTCCCTCGAGCGCACTTACCAGGCGGCAGGAGCTGAAGACCCAGACAACGAAGGCGCCATGTACCCTCCTGGGGTCATCCCTGTCGGTGTCAAAACCGGCGGATCTCGGGTAGGGGGTCCCGAACTGTGCGTCTAGGATTGATGGTAACAGGAGACGGGGGAACGGTCTTTACCCAGGTTCGGGCCCTCTCTATGGAGGTAATACCCTACTTCCTGCTTGATTGACCTTGCTGAATATGAGTGTTACAAGAGTTGATCTACCACGAGATCGTAATGGCTAAACCCTATAAGTCTAGCCTATGAGTATATGGTAATGAATCTGTCATATCCGGTCTATGCTCTCCTGTTTATACAGACACCGGAGAGATCTAGGGTTACACGAGGTCGGTTACATAGGAGGAAATCTTCATAATAGGTCGCCTAGCTTGCCTTCCACGCCAAGTAGAGTCCAATCCGGACACGGGTATTGTCTTCGGCCTTCGTATCTTCACGGCCCATCAGTCTGGCCCATGGATAACAGGCCGGACGCCCGAGGACCCCTTAGTCCAGGACTCCCTCGGTAGCCCTTGAACCTGGCTTCAATGACGAGGAGTCCGGCGCGCAGATTGTCTTCGGCATTGCAAGGCGGGTTCCCCTCCTTCCGAACTCCAAGATAGTCTTCAGACGTGATGATTGTATCCGGACCTGTTATACACCATGCACAATGGCAGAGAGAATATACATATTTTACACGAGTTCCATCCGCTAACAGCTTTCTGCAACATGACATTACGTCCGTTTGGTCATAATTTGGAACCATTTGTCCCACGTTTCAAGACACGGTTGCTATTGGCACGTCTTGTCGAGGCAGAGATCGTGTCCCCTTATCGCGGGATTCTCATCAATGCGGGCATGGGTAACCCAACCGTGCCGTTTACACAGCCCTTGGGAATAGGCGAATCTCAAGGCGAGTGAGGAGGCGTTTAATATTTGCTGCCTTTATAAGGAGATTAGGATTGCCCTTTCCTCTTCTCACGCTTTCTCTCTGTCTCTGTCTTCCCAACCTCGAGCTCCAGCGCCCAAGTTCCAATCTCCTTTCCACTCCAGCAACCATGTCCGGATCCGGTGGTCAGGGCAAGTGGATGGTCTCCTCCTCATGAAGGAGGACATTACTGAGCTCCGGGTGGCTGGATATTTGGCGAAGGAGATTGTCCACCGCCTACCGGCCGAGGGACAGATCGTCCCCACGCTGGAGCCCACAGAGAGGGTGGTATTCCTCCCCCATTTCTTCCGTGGGCTAGGGTTTCCACTCCACCCCTTCGTCCGCGGGTTAATGTATTATTACGGGGTAGATTTCCATGATCTGTCCCCGAATTCCTTCCTCAACATCTTGGCGTTTACCGTCGTGTGCGAGGCCTTCCTCCGCATCCAACCCCACTTTGGGTTGTGGCTCAAAGTCTTCAATGTGAAGCCGAAGGTGATGGATGGCCAGCACGCGGAGTGCGGAGGGGCAATGGTGAGCAAATTGTCCAACGTCTCCTAGCCCAAAGGCACCTTCGTGGATACGGTAAAGGAGTGGCAGAAGCAGTGGTTCTACATAACAGAACCACGCGGCACCACCTGGGCCGCAGCTGCCGAATTCCGCTCCGGCGCTCCTATGCAACTCACCTCCTGGGTCGAGAAGAGTCAGGACTGGTGTTCTCCTGACGAGCTGATAGCGCTGCAGACACGCGTTCAGAGCATGGTAACCAAGAGCGTCAAGCTTATTGATGTGATCCAGGTGATGTTAGTTTGCCGAATCCTTCCATGCCAACGCCGAAGCCGCCCGCTATGGGAGTTCGATCCAAAGAAGCACCGGACCCTGGCGAGGCTCTTCGAGACTACGCGCGAAGGCGCATGGAAATTGCTCTTCAAGGGTAATGAAAAACCACCGGCCACGGATTCAGACCGTGGTCATGATTGTACACACCCCGCCAGCAAGGTATGTTATTTCGAATGAGTCCTCAACCTAATTGTTTCGAGGATGATGTCTGAGCTTTTATTACTGCTCTTTTAGGACTGGACGGAGAGGGCGAAGCGGATCCAGTGTCCGGCTCCGCTGCCCGAAGAACCAGTCATCCCGCGCTTGGCGGAGATGCTAGTACCGGTGCCATATAAGGCGCCGGAGAAGAAGGCCAAGAAGAAGGCAAAGGGGGCCAAGAGTGGCCTCCGTCGTAAGGGTACTTCGGACGCGGCGTCCGGAGACGACGAAACTCATTCCTCTGTCCCTAAGTACAATGACGGGGAAGAGGAGGAGGAAGAAATCAACCCCCCCCCCTGAAGAGAGGAAGAAGAAGAGGGCGGCTCCGGCGCATCTCGAGGCGGAGGCGCCCAAAAAGGGGAAGGGCGTTCCGGCGGCCAACACCGCGTGGGACGTTGACAGTAGTCCGGAACGGCACCCCCGCACTAAGCCCCAGACCGCGTCGTAAGTGACATGGCTTATTTATGCGCACATCCAGCCCTTTCTCTCCATTATCTTGATGTAGTTAACCGTACCATTGCAATCCGGCCCGCGACCTAATCCAGCGATCTTCGTCTGGAAGTTCGTTGGCTCCGTCGGAGATGGCGAGCCAGTCACCACCGCCTGCTTATTCCCCTGGGGCCTGGGACGGCACCGAAGTGCTGTCCCGGAGGGCCGATCCGAACCGGGGAGGAACCCAGGACGCTGTCCGGGAGGCGCCACTTGGCGAACCCTCCACTGCCGGACATATGGAGGGGACGATCCCCATGGAGACTGGCGAAGAGGGCCGCATCCAGCTTGGCCCTCGGCCGAATACGATTCTGGAGACCCATATGGCTCCGGAGTCGGGCGGGCAGCCCCCTTTGAAGGAGGGGGGTGCACCGCTTCCGCCGGTGGTCCCTGTCCATCCAGGGGCGCCGGATAACCTGATGGAGGCGCTACGAGGTGCCTCCGTTATGGACGAGCACCGTGTTCTTATGAGCGCGGTGATCGAGAAGGTTCAGTCCACCAAGAGTGGACTGAACGAAGCCTGCAGCAACCTGTTGACAGGTTTGGAGGTAAATAATAGAGAAAAAACCCCATATAGTCAGTAGCCCCTGAGACACTGTCCGGTGCTCGGTAAGAGGAACCGGACATGCATGAGCAGGCGTCGCTGTTGGCCGCAACCTCACATGCTGCCGAAGTCTCTGAACTGAAGCAGAGGCTGGAGCGGACCGAGAACGAGCTCGGCGAGGTTAGAGTGCAGCTGCAGGAGAAGCAAGGTAAGTAACGTCTTGCTGTGTGTTCGGAAAGCGAAGACGCTGTGTATTGACTATAATGTCGAAATGTATGTAGGAGCCGCGACCGAGGTCGAGGCCCTGAGGAAGGCCCTGGGCGAGGCTGAGGAGAAGGCTGTCCAGCAGCAAGCCGCCCGTAAGAAGCTCGAGGCCCGTGTCAAGGAAATCCAGCAGGAGCTCCAAGATGCAGTGAAAAAATGTGAGACCTTGGAGAATGATGCGTCGGCTTAGGAGGCCGAACTCACCAAGGCTCGTCAGGGCGCGGAGACCGCGCGGAATGAGGCCCAGGCAGTCATCCAGGAGATCCAGGAGGCCAGGAAGATCACGGTGGGTAAGGCTTTTAAGATGCAAAGCAAGTGTGCGGAGAGGCAGTACCTTTTACTAACCCGGGTTTGGAGTTCCCCAGGAGCTTTTGCGGATCTACCACGCAGCATATTAGACGCTGCCGCGTTCTACCGAGCCGAAGGAGGAGGTTCTACGGAGAAGCTATTCTGGTTGCAGTATGCGACGCCAGAGCATCCTGTGTCCTTCACCGATCAGCTGAAGCAGCTGGTGGAGCTGCACATGGTGGCCGAACTAGCCATGAAGGATTTGACAATCCGGCTATGGCCAGCCGAAGCTATACCTGGCAGCTACTTCGGACTCGTGAGGCGGTTAGTGGAAGCCTGTCCGTGGCTGGACGTCATCAAACGTTCTGCATGTATTGAAGGCACCCGTATGGCCTTCGCTCGCTGCACGATGTGGTGGGCGAAGATGAACGCTGTTGAAGTGGTCAGCGGGCCGCCGAAGGGCAAGGAGCACCGCACACCCGAGAAATACTTTGCGGATGTCATAGAAGGGTCTCGACTTGTGGCAGCGCAATGTTCGCAGGATGTTATTTTCGAATGAATACATTCGTATTGGGCCTTTGCCGTGTATTATAAAGACAGAGCTTGTTTTGTAATGTAATTTCGTTATGCTTTAAATTGTTTCCTCCTGTGCGGCCGTGTTATATGCAATCTGAGGGTAGGCCAGTCATCGGCTTCTGCCCTCACGTAATTAGTACGGAGGTGTTTGGGATGGGATCTAAACAATCTTGATCCAATTGTATGGTCCTTGAAGGAGTTGTTTAGCGCAACGAATAAGGCAATCAGACTATACGGCTTAAACGCCCTCACTTAGCCATAGGAGTTTTATAATTAAGCAAGTGTGCAGCCCCTGGTCCAAGCCAGGGTGCTGTTAGCATCTGATCGGGAAGTGCCGATCCTTCGCGTGAGGCGGAAAAAATCTCCAACGATTTTGTAACCCACGAAGAGCTAACTGGCTCTCGCCGTATCATGACAGTCAGTTTTCGGCTTTCTCTACTGAGGTGCTCATCCGGTCAAGGCCAGGGCACAATCGCAGTAGTTCTCCCTATACTACCCTAGCCGATAGAGCGGAACGTAGGGTAGCAAGCACAGGAGCCGGGCAACCCAACTATTGACCAAAGACATGATTCGGAGCCAATGCATATAATGCTAAATTCGGGGTGCCGAACTTTTATACAAAAAGTGTTCGGACTTTGTTGCCTTATTGTGGGGCGATAAGCAGCCCTTGGCGAATATGGAACGTACAAAAGAGTACCGATGTAGCTAATAAGCAGATCGAAATGAAATGAAGTAAGGGGCGAAAACCACAAAAACTGGGCCACAAATCATTATCATTATAACTGAATGGATACGTTAAGGCGTATCTTGTACAAATAGCGCGATAAGCACCCGGGCTATGTAATATGCCAGAATCAAGAGGGGGGGTAGCGTACGGGTCCTGAGAAAGAAGGAAAAATATCGTTAAGAAGAACGTATGGAGGTTACCCTACACACCTATGTTGCGTGTCCCCTTTGTAAGCCAATCCTTTGAAGGGGCTTGTGATCAGGCTCGCGGGAAAGGGAACCTGAAATAGAAAGAATGAGGTGTATCCGGGGTCGGTCTAGCCGAACTGTAGATCCTGGTTGAGCTTGTGCCTCCGTCGATGTCCATGGAATCTCGAGTGCGTAATTATGTACGCGTGGTACGAATGCCACTACTTCATCCGGACTGGGACGGAAGCCGAATTGCTAGTCGAGCTCTTGACGAGCCTTGCTGTCCTGCTGCAGTGTAGTTCGGGACCTCTTGATGGTGTCCAGGGGCTCGGCAGCCGCACTATGCTGCTGCTTGAGAAGGCCGCTCTGTACCTCTGCTGCTAGGGCGGCGGTGTGCTCCTCTGTTCGGAGAGAGCGTTCCGTGTTGCCGCTGACTGTTATGATGCCGCGTGGACCGGGCATCTTGAGTTTCAGGTAAGCGTAGTGTGGTACTGCGTTGAATCTAGCAAACGATGTTCGTCCGAGTAATGCGTGGTAGCCGCTGCGGAAGGGGACGATGTTGAAGATTAACTCCTCGCTTCGGAAATTGTCCGGAGAGCCGAAGACCACTTCCAGCGTGATTGAGCCCGTACAGCGGGCCTCAACGCCTGGTATGACTCCTTTGAAGGTAGTCTTTGTTGGTTTGATTCATGAGGGGTCAATGCCCATCTTCCGAACTGTGTCTTGATAGAGCAGGTTGAGGCTGCTACCACCGTCCATTAGGACTCGTGTTAGGTGAAATCCATCGATGATTGGGTCAAGGACCAATGCGGCCGAACCGCCATGACGGATACTGGTTGGGTGGTCTCGACGATCAAAGGTGATCGGAAATGACGACCATGGATTGAATTTGGGGGCGACTGGCTCTACCGCGTAGACGTCCCTGAGTGCATGCTTACGCTCCCTTTTGGGGATGTGTGTAGCGTATATCATATTCACCGTTTTGACTTGAGGGGGAAATTTCTTCTGCCCCCAGTGTTCGGCTGCCGGGGCTCTTCGTCCTCGTCCTCACTTTGTGATCCCTTTTCTTTGTTTTCGGCATTTTACTTGCCGGCCTGCTTGAAAACCCAAAAATCCAAGTTGGTATGATTGGCTTGCTTGTCCGAGGTGCCGTATATCTGGCACGGACGGTCGAGTATGCAGTCCAGGCTGGAAGGTCCTTCATTATTTCTTTTATAGGGCTTCTTCCGTTGGCCAGACTTGGAGCCATTGAATCTGGCATGGACTGTTGTGTCATCGGTGTTATCGCCATTGCTTCGGCATTTGTTTCTGTTGCGCCAGATTGCCGGTGCTATTTTTGGCCTCCGAGGGCCCTGTCTCGCTGGCTGTGTTGTTACTACGGGCCAGCCAACTGTCCTCTCCCGCGCAAAAGCGGGTCATGAGTGCCGTAAGGGCTGCCATGGACTTTGGCTTTTCTTGGCCGAGATGGCGTGCTAGCCATTCGTCCCGTATGCTTTGGTTGAAGGCTGCCAAGGCCTTGGCATCCGAACAGTCAACGATCTGGTTCTTTTTAGTTAGGAACCTAGTCCAGAATTTTCTGGTTGATTCTCCAGGTTGTTGAACTATGTGGCTTAGATCATCGGCGTCTGGTGGCTGGACATATGTTCCTTGGAAGTTGTCTAGGAAAGCTTCTTCCAAGTCCTCCCAGCTGCCGATAGAATTTTCAGGCAGGCTGTTAAGCCAGTGCCGAGCTGGCCCTTTGAGCTTGAGTGGGAGGTATTTAATGGCGTGGAGATCGTCTCCTCGAGCCATGTGGATGTGGAGGATGAAATCCTCGATCCACACTGCGGGATTGGTTGTGCCGTCGTATGATTCGATATTGACGGGCTTGAATCCCTCGGGGAATTCGTGATCCAGAACCTCGTCTGTGAAGCAGAGAGGGTGTGCGGCACCTCTGTACCGGGCCGTGTCGTGGCGTAGCTCTGATGGAGTCCGTCTGTGGCATTCGGAACGGGCGTGGTTAGGTTTGTCACGTCCGAATAGGTAGCCGTCTTTGTGCCTCGAGGCACGTCCCCGCGATCCGTAGATCGATCTTGTATGTCCTGCTCTATTGTCCAGGGTCTGCCGGAGGTCATACGTGTGACCCCGAACTCTTCCGTCTTTATTTTTGCGGGGCGGTTGGGCAGGCTGCTGTTCGGCCTGAGTTGCCGCTTTATCCCGACCGCGTGGTGGCCGGTCGGCCGCCCTGTCGCGACCACGTGGTGGTCGTTCTGCATTATGCGAGGGAGATGTGTGCTCTGGTGCCTCATCGAATTGAGGTAGCATTCTTCGTTTCGGGTAGCTCTTGGCTGGGCGCTTGAGGCCGTATTCTTCTGTTGTCAGGACGTCATTCCATCTGTCGACGAGCAGATCTTGTTCAGCTTGAAGTTGTTGATGTTTCTTTTTCAGGCTCCTTGCAGTGGCTATGAGTTGAAGCTTAAAGCGCTCCTGCTCCAGAGGGTCCTCAGGCACGATGAAATCTTCGTTGCCGAGGCTTGTCTCCTCTTCGGAGGGTGGACGGTAACTATCGTCCCCCGAGTCATCTTCTATGGCCTGCTCATCAGGGTTGTCTTGCCTGTCGTCATGTTCCTCCTGTTCGGATGTGGCACCGACAGGGTCTTCATTGTTTTTGGCGTCGCCTGGAGTACTATTTTCTCCAGTACCAGTGTTGCTATCTTTTGAGCGGCGAGGCTTAGAACGGCGTTTGGGGCGCCGGCGCTTGGACTGCGTCTCAGAAGGTTTATTCCTATCTGGCTCTTCTTTGTCGTCGCCAGATCCTTTGGGTGTATCAACCATGTATACGTCGTACGAAGAGGTGGCCGTCCAATGTCCAGTGAATGGCGGGTCTTGGCCTTGCTCATTGTCGGCATCGTCGTCCATACCGGTGATGTCTTCGAAGCCATAGTCAAGCACGTTGGTTAAGTGGTCGACGGTGGCTATGAAGTGGGTGGCGGGTGGGAAGCAAAATTCCTCGTCGTCCGCCTCTGGCTCGAACCGAACATAGTTCGACTGTGAGTCTTCCTCCAAGGACAAGTTCTTCAAAGAATTTAGTATGTCACCCAAAGGCGAATGCTGGAAGATGTCTGCGGCGCTAAATTCGAAAATCGATAACCGATCCAGCTCGGTGTCTGCAGGCGCACTTGATCCGGAACACGTAGCCGGAGACGAGTCCGGGGTTCCGTTGACGCAAGCATTGCAGGATGTTGAGTCCATGTGCAGCTTCAACGCCGCGGACTTCATGGCCTCGGAGGGGATGATCCGCTTCGGTACTGAGGCCATTGCAGCAACAGGATCCATCTCCTGGGTGTGCTCCGATGACAGATTTAAGTCATGTTCCTCGGAGAAGGGGGGAGCGATCGCCGCGGTTTCAAATCCCTTGAAGATCAAGTCTCCACGGATATCCGCGACGTAGTTCAAGCTTCCGAACCTGACTTGGTGGCCAGGGGCGTAACTATCGATCTGCTCCAGATGGCCAAGCGAGTTGGCCCACAGTGCGAAGCCGCCGAACACAAAAATTTGTCCGGGGAGGAAGGTCCCTCCCTGGACAGCGTCATTATTGACAATTGAAGGTGTCATCAAACCTTTCGTCGACGGCACGGTGGAACTCTCAATGAAAGCACCAATGTCGGTGTCAAAACCGGCGGATCTCGGGTAGGGGGTCCCGAACTGTGCGTCTAGGATTGATGGTAACAGGAGACGGGGGACACGATGTTTACCCAGGTTCTGGCCCTCTCTATGGAGGTAATACCCTACTTCCTGCTTGATTGATCTTGATGAATATGATTGTTACAAGAGTTGATCTACCACGAGATCGTAATGGCTAAACCCTAGAAGTCTAGCCTATGAGTATATGGTAATGAATCTGTCCTATCCGGACTATGCTCTCCGGTTTATATAGACACCGGAGAGATCTAGGGTTACACGAGGTTGGTTACATAGGAGGAAATCTTCATAAGAGGTCGACTAGCTTGCCTTCCACGCCAAGTAGAGTCCAATCCGGACACGGGTATTGTCTTCGGCCTTCGTATCTTCACGGCCCATCAGTCCGGCCCATGGATAACAGGTCGGACGCCCGAGGACCCCTTAGTCCAGGACTCCCTCAATCCCCAAGAAGAAGAAGCAGCTGCTCCACCAAGGGCCTCAGGAGAGCGGCGTTTCCAGCGGCACCACCTCAGGACCTGCACCCACAGATGGGGCGCCTCCCTCCCTCGCATAGGAAGGCACACCCAGCGCCCTCCTCGGGTTGGGCTCGGGGGCTCTCTTCTGGAGGGCCTCAGACCTAGCCAACATCACGAGGGAGGCGCTTGGGCACCACGTGGAGGCGTGCTTTGCCGCACGCTTCCCGCAAAAGGGCACAAGGCGAGGAGCGCCAAGTGCTCAGGAGTTCATCACCAAGGCGACCGAGGAGCTTCAAGAGGCAAGAGCCATGCGCGGCGACCGCCGCTCACCGTCTGGCGCAGCTTCCCATCCTGGCGAGGACGGTGAGCTACGCGTTTGCGTCGACATTCTAGGGCTCAACAGGGCCGCGTCTCAGGGGCGCTTCTGGCCATCGAGCGTTGGTCGGTGCGAGGGTCCCCCTCACAGCTATGTTCACATGCCTTTCGGCCTGCCGAACGCGACTGTCACCTTCCAGCACCACTTGCGGAGCATTCTGGCATCTCAGCAGGCCAGGCATCACGCAGTCCTGGCAGAGAGGGCGACGGTCCTTCATGAGCCGCCCAGGCTCCCGGAGCCTCCCGAGGCTCAGGACCCTGTCGACTCATGAGGAGTGGCTTCTTCAGCACGCATCTTCAGCTACTCCAACACCACTTCAGCAATGGCATCAGGTGACTCTTTCCAGTTCATTCAGTTGGGGGCGCCCCTCGGGCAGCATTATCCCCAAGTCGCACGGGCCTGTCCCTGCGGCGTGTATGCTTTTGCATCTTTAGTTTACTCTATTGGGAGCGCCCCTCGGGCTGCATCTTCCCCAAGTCGCACGGTTCCGTCTCTGTGGCATGTATCGTTCTTGCATCTATCTGAACTAGCTTGCCTCCTTGCATGATTTACCTTATGATCATCACCTGCTTACCTGTTGCCCCTCGCGGCCACCCGCGTTGCTGACCGGCCTCCTGCTCATCCCGCAACAGGGGCTACACATGCTGGCATGGCACTTGTGCTCGGGTCCGTCCCTGCAACACTGACAAACCTGAGTGGTCGAGCTCTAGCTCGCGGCACGCCCCACGCACGTCACCTCACCAGGCCCTCAATGCCTTCATCTTCTTGCGGAAGGACCAGCGGCAGGGCAGCGAACGTGGTTGCAATCTGTATTCCTCCCTCGCGCTAACCTGCGGGAATCTTTGAAGCCTAACAAGGGCGGCACCGCAGGCTCCTTCCTTTTCTCACGCAATTCGCTTGCGCGTTAAAGGGGGGCCCCTGAGCATCGCGTCTCAGGAGCTCTTACTGACTCTCCAGCCCTGGCCTTGACCACGGCATCGCGACCTGGCATACCAGCGGCGGCTGAGCTCGCTCGAGGGTCGGGACCTGAGGATGAAGAGAACCTAAAAGAGCGTGAAAAAGAGAGGGAGGCCGGCGCGGGCCTAACCCAGTCGTACCACTACCACTAACGCACGAATCTGGCGCTGCGCACGGAAACCGCCTCAGGCCTGATAAGATAAGTCGTGTATTCAAGTCAGCCCGGCACGTGACTTAGGATTTTCGGCTCCTGCAGCCTTGCTCTGGCAATGCCGCCTTCCTTTTCTGCCTTTAGGAAGCTGCTTGCACGCCAAGGGGGACCTCTTGAGCACCGCGCCTCGGGAGCTCTTACTGGACCTTGGGCCGCTCACCTCCTGGCCTTAACCACGGCATCGCGACCTGGCATACCAGCGACGGCTGAAGCCTGCCTGGGGACTAGGACCTGTGGGCGTAGAGCACTAAGCTGCCGCGAGGACGAAAAGGGGGGACAATGCCAAAGCAAGACGCGCAATCACGAACTTCATAATAGAAATAACATCGCTCCAAAAGCACTACATATTCTTTACACACACCCACGGGGTTCATCTCGATTCCTCGCAGGGAACAAAAGAAGAAGGCTTCCGGGAGTCATATCTACAAGCATCGCCGTCGGCGCCATCATCAACACTAGGCTGCGGGAGGCCGGCGCCAACCCCATCCAGATCAGCGGCGACGACGAGCGGACGCCGCTGCTGCGCTCCGGGCACGGTGAGAGCTCGGGGGCACGTAGCTGTCGTCGCTTGTCTCCGGAGTCTCGTCGGGCTCGGGAGAGTCGCTCGACTCCCAGGCGTCGTCGCTGCTGCTGGAGGAGCCGTCGGCACGACCAAGGGCAGGCCCAGCGCCCCCCCCCCTCGGGGCGCCGTCTTGGCGACCCCCTCCTGGGCAGCACTCCAGGCGGCGGCCTTCCTCATAAAAGAACTTGAAGAACATCGTGGAGGTACCGTCGTACTCGAAATGGATGGCGAGGGGCCCCTCCGCGCGGCAGGCGCGGGTGACCTCACCCCATCCACGGGTCATGAAGATCTTGCCCGGGGAGACGACCTCGACCTCTGCTCCCATCGCCGGGGTACCACACACGGCGTGCTGCACCCACAGCTCAAGTGGCCCCCTCAGCGGCATCTCTTCAGCAAAGAACTGCGGGAATCTGATCCACGTCCGCTGGGGCATTGCTGCCCACACCACAAATTCGCGCGAGGAGCCCTCGGCGTGAGTTCGTGGGCTAGCGATGCGGGCCGCCACAGCACGGCCACCACGACCGTGGCGCGAGCGGCGCGGGCCGCTGCCTCCTCCTCCGGAGCCTTCTGCCTGGGTGTACAAGGGCAGTGGATAGCCGGGGGATGCCGCTCATACCAAGGCCTCATCACATCCTGCCTCACGACGATGTCGTGGGGGCGGGCCAACCTCTTCTTCGGCGAAAGTGGCCCCTGCT
>NC_057799.1:177804448-177805782 GCF_018294505.1 Triticum aestivum
CGCCATGGGTGTCGCAGCAAGACGGTGGAGCAAGGAAGAAGAAGAAGAAGCAGGCGAAGTGGAGAAAGAGATGAGCGACGGGGGCTCCGCCCCTCTCCTCATTTATAGCCAGAAAGGAGGCCAACCGCCGGCCTCCATGATCTAAGGTAACGATGGTTTTCTTCTGCATGCAACAGGGTCTCGTCAAGTCGGGCGGTTGCCGAGGCAGCGTGGGGAAGCGGAGACACCCACGTCTCGTCAGTCGCCACATGTCAATCAAGGCCGCGGGCGGATGGGGCCCGCGGCGCTCCGCACTTGCCCTTTCGCTTCACCTCGAATCCAAGTCCGAGCGCACGTTGGGCCCGGGGGCTACTGTCCGCGTCATGGGAACGGGGGTACCCAGACCTGCCTGCCTGCGGCCCACGACGCGGCTCCACCAACGACCTGGTACGGCCCATCTTCAGCGGCAACCACTCAAGACCCTCGCGAGGCGGACGACACCAAGACCTCCTCGGGCAGCCTCGCTAGGCTAGCTCCCGAGGAGCGGAGATATCTATGCAAGGGGCACCTCGCGAGGATCACGTGACGTGATCCATGACGACCAAGGCCAGACGGGCGCCAGCGGGCGCAGTGTACCAGTTTCCTCTTTAGTGCTAAAGAGGCAAGTGCTGGAGAGGATGTAACACCCCGGATGTAACTTTCCATATTTGTAACTCCGACTCTTGCCATTTTCGGCTTTGTGTTATGATATTCCCTCCGTGGTCGGGTTTTGTTTGTCGTTTTGCATTTTGTTCATGTCATGCATTTCATATCATGTCATCATGTGCATTGCATTTGCATACGTCTTCGTCTCTTGCATCCGAACATTTTCCGCGTTGTTCGTTTTGCAATCCGCCGCTCCCATCTCCTCCGGTGCACTCCTTTTGTTTTCTTTCATGAGCGGGTGTCAAACGTTCTCGGAATGGACCGAGGCTTGTCAAGTGGCCTTGGTATACCACCGGTAGACCACCGGTCAAGTTTCGTTCCATTTGGAGGTCGTTTGGTACTCCAACGGTTAACCGGGCATCCGCAAAGGCCATTTGAGTGTGCAGCAAAACCCCCCCTCAAAACCAGCCCAAAACCCACCAAACTCTCTTCCATGCTGTTGGTCGTTCGATCACGATCGTGTGGGCGAAAACCGCACCTCATTTAGACTCTCCTAGCTCCATCTACCTATTTATATGTGACCCTCCCGAAAACGAACGCAGTTGAAACCCTAGCCTTCGTCCCTCCGCGCGCCGGACGGAACCGCGCCGCCGGCCGCAGCAAATCCCGCTGCGCCACATGGCCGCCACCGCCCGTACCGCGCCGGCCCG
>NC_057799.1:177806454-177838125 GCF_018294505.1 Triticum aestivum
CCATCGCCGGCGCCTCGCGCCACCGTGGCCCCGCCGCGTCCGACCCTCGCCGCCGGCCGGAGCCCGCACCTGCCCCGCCGCCTCGTCCTCTCCTTCCCCTCCATCGTCTTCCCCCAACGCCGGCCACCGCCTCCTCTCCTTCCCCGTCGCCGGCCAACGAGCTTCGGCCTCGATCCGATCTGGTGAGCCACCGGCGTTGACTTTTCCCGAGACCCGTATATTTTCCAAGTCTTGGAATTTTTACAGCAAGTACCCATGTTCAACAGTGCATAACTCCTTGTATGTAGCTCCATTTCGCGCGTGCAATATATCGAATTGTTCGTCTCGTGATGCTCTACATTTTGTTCAATTGCACCATGTTCATTAGATGCCATCTTGATGCCCAAATCTCTGTTGCAAGAGTGCTAGTTGCTGTTATCTTCTGGATCTTAGCAGAACTTGGAGATTTGTCATTTTTGTATCATTTAATCTGTGCATCTTATGGGCATGAGATCTACATGTGTTTTGTTGGATGCCATGCCATCTTTTCAGGAGTGTATGCCATGTATTTTTGTGATCTCTTTGGTGACTAGCACAAGCATGCAAACTAGCCTCCGTAATGTTTCTAATTTCAGGGACAGTAATTTCTCAGTCTTTGTCTGTTGTTATTTTGTTGCCATGTAAACTTGACGCTACAGAGAGATCCATGCATATTTAGGAGATGTTCAGTAAGAATGTTTTGTAGATATTGTTGTAATTGATCCATTCCTGCCCTTGTTTGCAATTATGGAGTCCCATAGCATGACTCGAGCTTGCTCTACTTTTGCTATAAAATATTTCTGGCAGATTCTTAACATGATATGCAAATTTGCCAAGCTTGTTGTAGTTGATCCATACATGCTATGTATTTGTTCTTGCCATGGATAGCTTCGTAAACATGCCATCTTCCTGTAGGTATGCTTGTTTTGTCATGTATTACTTTGTGGTGAGTGCATCAAGCTCACCAAGATGCCTTCATATCATTATTTCTGCCATGCTCTGTTTTCTGCCAAGTCTGAAACCTGATAACGAAACTTGCTATGTTTACATGCTTGCCATCATATCTTCTGGTCCTTTTTGGCTTATGGTAAGTAAGGGACTTTTGTCATATGCATTTAGTAGAATACTGCCATACCTTGTTTTGCCATGTTAAGTTCCTGTAGCATGTTGTTTTCGTGCTCTGAACATTGCTACCTGATGCTGTTTATGCCATGTCCAGTAATTTCACCAAGTCTGGAACCTGTTATCTTTTGCACTTTTGCCATGCTTGTTTGAGCTTGATATGTGGTGATCTAGCAGTAGCTGAGTGTTCATCTTTTGTCAAGCATCTCCTGTAGATTACTACCATATGCTTTGTTGCTATTTTGGAGTGCTGTAGCATTGTTACTTGTTGCATTCGAAGTGCTATCATGCTGTTAATCGCAGATTCGTGTCATTCTTGTTTTGCTTGTCATTTGCAAACCGTGCATCCGTTTCCGGTGATCTTTATATCGATTTCGACCGAAATCATCTCATCTTTCCAGTGGCATGCTTTGTTTGCCAAGTTACTGCCTTGTTCATCATTTTCCTTCCGGAGCACGCATACGCACCGCATATCATATCTCGCATATCATACATGTTTTGCATCATGTTGCTTGTGCATTTCTCGTGATTGATTGTGGTTCCGCTGCTTGTGTTCTTGTCTTGGGTAGATCCGGGAGACGAGTTCGTGAACGAGGAACCTGTTGAGTACGCTTTCGAGGATCAAGCTTTCGACAACTCTGAGAACCTTGCAGGCAAGATGACCACCCCTCGAAATCACTTCTATCTTTGCTTTGCTAGTTGTTCGCTCTATTGCCATGCTGCGCTACCTATCACTTGCTATATCATGTCTCCCATATTGCCATGTCAGCCTCTAACCATCCTTTCCTAGCAAACCGTTGTTTGGCTAAGTTACCGCTTTTGCTCAGCCCTTCTTATAGCGTTGCTAGTTGCAGGTGAAGTTGAAGTTGTTCCATGTCGGAACATGGATATGTTGGGATATCACAATATCTCTTATTTAATTAATGCATCTATACATTGGTAAAGGGTGGAAGGCTCGGCCTTATGCCTGGTGTTTTGTTCCACTCTTGCCGCCCTAGTTTCTGTTATACCGGGATTATGTTCCTTGAGTTTGCGTTCCTTACGCGGTCGGGTGATTTATGGGACCCCCTTGACAGTTCGCCTTGAATAAAACTCCTCCAGCAAGGCCCAACCTTGGTTTTACCATTTGCCACCTAAGCCTTTTCCCCCGGGTTTTCGCGAGCCCGAGGGTCATCTTTATTTTAAACCCCCGGACCAGTGCTCCTTCGAGTGCTGGCCCAAACCGAGCGATGTCCGGCGCCCCCTGGGCAACCAGGGTCTATGCCAACCCGACGTCTGGCTCATCCGTTGTGCCCTGAGAACGAGATATGTGCAGCTCCTATCGGGATTTGTCGGCACATTCGGGGGCTTTGCTGGTCTTGTTTTACCATTGTCGAAATGTCTTGTAAACCGGGATTCCGAGACTGATCGGGTCTTTCCGGGAGAAGGTTTATCCTTCGTTGACCGTGAGAGCTTATGATGGGCTAAGTTGGGACACCCCTGCAGGGTAATATCTTTCGAAAGCCGTGCCCGCGGTTATGAGGCAGATGGGAATTTGTTAATGTCCGGTTGTAGAGAACTTGTCACTTGACCCAGTTAAAATACATCAACCGTGTGTGTAGCCGTGATGGTCTCTTCTCGGCGGAGTCCGGAAAGTGAACACGGTCTGAGTTATGAATGATGTAAGTAGGAGTTCAGGATCACTTCTTGGTCATTGCTAGTTGACGACCGTTCCGTTGCTTCTCTTCTCGCTCTCTTTTGCGTATGTTAGCCACCATATATGCTTATTGCCGCTGCAGTTCCACCTCATTACACCATCCTTTCCTATAAGCTTAAATAGTCTTGATCTCGCGGGTGTGAGATTGCTGAGTCCTCGTGACTCACAGATTCTACCAAAACAGTTGCAGGTGCCGACGATGCCAGTGCGGATGATGGGGTTGATCTCAAGTGGGAGTTCGACGAGGAACGTGGTCGTTACTATGTGTCTTTTCCTAATGATCAGTAGTGGAGCCCCGTTGGGACGATCGGGGATCTAGCATTTGGGGTTGTCTTATTTTCATCTGGATCTTGACCGTAGTCGGTCTATATGTTTGTATTTTGGATGATGTATAAATTATATTTATGTATTGTGTGAAGTGGCGATTGTAAGCCAACTCTTTATCCCATCTTGTTCAATACATGGGATTGTGTGAAGATGACCCTTCTTGCGACAAAACCACTATGCGGTTATGCTCTAAGTCGTGCCTCGACACGTGGGAGATATAGCCGCATCGTGGGCGTTACAGAGGAGTCCCGAGGCGTCAGACAAAGGTTTTCATATCAGTGCAACGAGACCAAGACCAGTAGGGCGGCAGGACAGAGGTCACCGCAGAGCCCACAGCAGCATCACCACCAAAGCCTTTGGCAGGCGAAGACCACCTTTTGTCAGGATAGCTTGTACTAGTAGTCTCCCTTCAAAATTAGCCGTTGTGGGATCCCTTCCCGCCTAATATTTGGGAAGAGGACCAGGGCCTCTATAAATAGGACTAGCCACCACCATAGGAGGTATCTCATCTTGGATTGGATCCATTCCTCCAAGGCCATCCCACCAGCTCACCGAGCTCAAAATCACCTCTCCTCAGGAGGTTGTTCTTGCCTTGTACTATTCATCCTCAGCCTAAGTCAATCCACCACACCACACTGGAGTAGGGTATTATACCATAATGGTGACCCGAATCAGTATGAACCCTCGTGTCTCTTGTTCTTTGGGTTCGTCGAGTTAGGCCTTGGGATCGTTGTGCGAGCGAGCTAGGAAGAGAGAGTTCTTCGTGCGCACCTCTGTGTTCGAACCTTAGGAGTTTGCCGGAACCCAAGATCCGACATCCACAGTCCGAACAGCGCGGTTCGTACGGATGTGGGCGGTTTGCGGATCTGCATTTTTTTTCGGATCCGCTTGAAGATACCCTAATGTGTTTAGGAAAAGAAAACAGCGAGACGTACCAACTACTCGTCGTATTTGTTTGTAAAATTGCAACAACGTCGATGCAAGCTACCCAAAAGAAAAGAAAAGAATAGAAAAGGGACCCAGTGTGTTGATGTGCAATCTTGGCCGTGCGTTCGGGCGCCTTTCGGCCGTGTCGCCTCCCGGCTTCCCCGATTTGGATAATTTTGGCGACGTGGACATGTGGGCGCGGCCCCCATGGACGTGAGCTACTAAACGACGGATCACCCGTCGCGTCATCTGATCTGACGCGTAATTAACCCGCTACCTTAGCTTAGCTGCTGCATCGATCAATCCTTATCTTATCTCCGGAGCCCGGAACTGACTGCGCTTTTGTTGGCTCCTTTTAACCCCTCGCAGTACCTGAGCCTGTTTTTACACGGCCTTTTTACCCGTGTCGCGTGCGGTGGAAGCCAGCAATGCGTGGTAAATATTTTTACCGCGCGCGCCTCCCGGCTGATCCGCGGGGAGACGCGCTACGTGTTGCGCTACGATTGCGGTAACTACGCTCCCGGTGCGCGTGATTGGCCGCTTAGCCATGCTACGGTCGGTATCCGCATACGTAGCATAGCATGTCACTGTCCCGAGGCATGGTGCTGCTAGCGATCGACCTATCGACGTCAATGTCAGCGCGACTAGGGTAGTAGTAGTATAGACAAGCAGATCAAGAAGATTTGACGCTGATTTTTTAATTGCAAGATACATCGAGGCTAGCAGACGAGGACAAGTGATTTTCTTTTTACTTGTACTCGTATCTCTTGTCGAAAACCCGTTACTTATTTAGCTAGCAAATACAGCAGCAAAATTATTGTTTGTTTTCGTACATGGAAATGCAAAATTGTAAACTGTCTGTCTCGTCTCTCGGTGCTTGTCTAACTCAGCACTGAACTAACCGCGAAGATATCCTCCTTACAGGCTGAAGAAATCAAGGAAATTACTACTCCTACTAGATAAGCCCAATCTATAACTTTTCTAGACAGTCAAGTGATTAGTGAGACCATCGTAGTCTCAGACCAACGGACATCAAACGCACCCAGGTTTGCCATATTATATGTCTCATGTAAGGGAGATTATCTTTCCAGTGTAGATCATGTATTCGTCGACGACGAGATGCTACTAGTAACTTCGCTATTATATGCACATTTTTGTATCTACGTGTTGCACTGGGTATCTCTCATTAAAAGGCCTGAGTACACACACACAAAAAACTTGTCGAGAGTGACCTGCACGTAGCTCCACCAACAGAGAGGATGACAAGCGATACTCCCTCCAATCCAAGTTAATTGACGCAACCTCTGTAAGTTGTCTTTACTTAAATTATATAGAGGATGCATCAATTAATTTGGTTTAGAGGGAATACCTTTTTTTATTTGCACGACTAATCTAAATCTTGTTATTTACGTAAAAATAGTCGCCAAATATAGAGTGTTTGTTCTTGTAGACAACAAAGTATTCTTTGGTTGGTTAAATCATAATAATCCCAGCCTACAATAGGTTAACTACTAACCTATTCGTGAGCCCCTGATTACCGGAAAGAAAAACTAGAAACCTATTTTCATCTTTCCTAATCCTGAACTGAACATAGAAAACCGGCCATATGCAAAATTCCAGATTCTGCATCTACTTGCATGGCACCGACAAGACGCGTCGATAGGATTCCCAGCCCCCAACAAGTTTCATGCTCCGTATTTCAACCTGTGAACCAATGGCGCATAAAAATCACGGCGATGGCAACCGAAGGTCTCTCTCAACCCTCAACCACGCAGGCGACAGGTGCTAGCTAAACACTAGTCCCGCTCCTGATCGGGAGAGCCAGAAGGGTCACCTCACTGTAGAATCTGTCCGGTGCATGGCCTGAACTGAAGGCGAAATTCTGTTCAGCATCAAAGTTATCCCCACGTGTGGGTTCCGAATGACCAGTGACCACTGCTGCATGTTGTATCAAGCTCGCGGAGTCAAAAGCGATGAGAAGGCACCGTCGCGGCCATGTCGAAAACGCAAAAGCGGGGGCTAATCAAGAATCTACACGTACACAGACCAATCGTCGGCCGGCGCGGGCGCGCGCGTGGTTGCTGTTCGGAGGCATGCAGGCGAAGTGATGGCGGCAGAGCAGAGCAAAGCAGCCGGTCGTGATCCCATCCCATGGACGGCCTGGGGCCGGGCTTGCCATCTCTGGCGGCGGCCGCGGGAAAGCGGAGTGTAACGGCTCGGTCGCCATCCATGGCCATGTCGATTGTCTCCAGCCTCCGCCCGGCACGTAGCTGTCGCTGGCCGATCGACGCGTCTCCTTCGGCTCCGAGCCCATGCCTGTGCCTCACAGCGCAAAAGCGACAAAGGAGGGGCAAATAGGGAAGAAGGGCACGGCCCGCTTCAAGATTGGCGATGGCAGAACGGGGAAGGCCGGGCCGGGCCGGGTCGCACGCGGTTTATGATGAAACGGGCCGCGCCGGGGACTGGATGTGACCGTACTGCGGCCAGAGCGGCGGAATGGGGTGGGGTGCGGTGCGGACGGATGTGACCGCTGTCAGGATCGTACAGTCTGGAGGATGGTAGTTATCGATCTATCGTGTGTTGGTCGATAATGACGGGTCAGAAGCGTTGTGATTCGCCATTGACACAAGATACGTGTCGGTTAGACGGTTAGCGCTGTGCTTTTGTTTTTTTAGAAAAGATATTGAGCAACACACAAATTTTTTTAGTTCACCGTATAAAAGTACAGAAGCTGGGGCCCTTTCAGTGTAGCCACTTTGGGCCTATTTCGATCTAAAAATTGGACCTCGCGATACATTTGAAGAAACCGTGGGCCCAGTAATTATGTAAGACAAATCATAAGCGATAAAGAGGCCCATTGACATAGTTGGAGCTGTCACTCTCTCTTCAGAGTTCGAGGGCAGCCCACTATTTCGACTGGTGTAGGCGCGAGATATATGTCTCGCTTGGGACCTCCTATACGACGGGGAGCTCCTATAGGACGCACATTGCGTCGAATGAAGCGCGGGCCGCACAGGGGGGAGGGGGGGTCCATGACTAGACCGGCCCATTGGAACCGAATCGAGTTGAAAGCAAAACAGCACGAGGCAAAAATCCCGAAAAATTGATTGCGAGACACATGGCGTTTATCTTGGTTCTTCGGTTATAAAATGCAGGGGAATAAGGGACCCAGGCTACCCTTGAAGCTTTGGCGTGCCGCGAGGCACTGGCTTTGGCGAGAGATTTATAACTATCACATGTGGTTGTAGCTTCAGACTGTCAAGGAGTGGTGCTTGATATAAAACAACAAACAAGAGGCGTCTATGCGAGCATCATCAAGGAAATTACAGAAACTTCAGAGAATTTCAACCATTGTTTCTTCATCTTTGAAAGAGAGAGTCCAATCTTGACGCACATAGCCTCGATAAGCATGCTTTTGGTCTGTACTCATTGCGCCATGTGTGGCTTTTAAACCCGCCAGATTTACAATGTATCCCCAATTCCCCATGAACATTTTTTTATTAGTAAAGCAAGTGTGTTTAGTTCCAAAAAAATCCCATAAAATAAAGCACTGCGCAGGACTCGAACACGCGATCATCTGCCACCTTGTTACCTTATGCAGTTACCCACTTGAGCTGACAACTTCTACCTACTAATATTTCGCACGAAACTTTAAGAACAGATAACAGCGGCAGATTTGAAATATATATTGATTTTTTCTAAACTTCCTGGAAATTATGAACAATTTTGAGATTCCTGTTCTGTTTTAAAACGCAAAAAAAAATTTAAGCGTGAACAAATTTTATAATTCCAAACATTTTTCGAAAACCATAAAGAAACTATTTGTTTTTTTAAATTCCGAACATTTTCTTTAATGCGAACATTTTTGAAAATTCCGAACATTTTTTAACAAGAACAAATTTCGAAATAAAACCTTTTCTATGAAAAAGAGAATAGATTTCTTAAAAATGAAATAAAATTGAGAACACAAACAATTTTTGAAGTCCAGAACATTTTTTGAATAAGTGAACAATTTTAAATTTTTTGAATATTTCTGAAAAAATTGGAAACACGAACATTTTTCGGATTTGAGAAAAAAAATTGTAATGGCAAACATTTTTTGTATATGAGAACAAATTTTGTAATCATGAACATTTTTTGAAATTCCGAACCAAAAATTCAAAAATACAAACATTTAAGATATGTTTTTTATTTACAATTGTTTGGAAAATATACGAGAGCGAAGAGAAAGAAAAAAAGGAAATATAAAAACAAAAAATTAAAAAACAAAAAAAATAGAAAACCTAGAAAAAACGGTTCAGGAAACCTTATAGCTTTCGAAAACGGATAAAAACCGGCTTGAAACTTTAGAAGGTTTCCAAAACCGGAAACCTGCTTAGCGCTGTAAATGGGTCGGCCCACTTAGTCGCTCGCTTGTACCTCCTGTACGAAGCATTGACAGTTAGACGCAACATGCGTCGTATAAGATTTTCCCCTATACGGCGCTTGTGGGGCTAGCAACCTCAGCTGGCGCTCACGTGGAAGCGCTACGGCCGGCCCAGCTAACCTCAGCTCCCTCGCTCGCTTCCCGAGCCACAGCTCGTTCGCACGCCCTCGATTGCCTGGTTCGACTCGTCGCTGGTTCAACTGGTCCGCATGGTTGACCGTTGCCAGTCAAATAGTTGACCATTGACTTTTTCAAAAAAATAAAAATTTGAAAAAAAGTGTTCATGAATTGGAAAAAATCATATATTTGAAAAAAAGATCATTGATCTTTAAAACAAGTTCACAAATTTTAGAAAAGTATATAGATTTTGAAAAAATTCATGCATTTCAAAAAGAAATTAAATAAAAGGAAAGGAAAAACATTAGAACCATTCCAGAAAGAAAAAAATAACCCGGCCTGGAAGCTTCCCAACACCGGGACCAGCTACTCCCGCTTCAACCCTTAGATGGGCCGGCCCATCCCGAATGCCTTCCGGTACCGCGTACAAAATTTATGTGAAGCAACGTAGAAGGCACCGAATAGGATACGCCGGCTCGCAGTAAAGTGAGAGGTATGCTCCTCTTGCGTCCGAATCCTGTTCGGAGCTTAAGGCATCGAATAAGGCTCTTTCGGTACACAGCGACACATCGATCCCTTCTTAAGATTTCTAAATGGGTTGGCCACTAATAGTGTACCATTGACAGGTTTTTGGAAAAGGTTTGTTTTTCTGGGCGGGTTTCTTTCGTAATTTTTACTTTGTTTTCTGGACCTTTTTCATTGATTTTATTTTCCTTTTTATTTTTTTGGTTTTCTTTTTTTTCATTATCTTTTGCTGTTGTTTTCATTTAAGAAGACATGAACTTTTTTTGATCCACCAACCTTTTTTTAATGCGTGAGTTTTTTTCAGTGCACGAACAGTTTCAAATCCATGAGATTTATTCAAATTTGAGATTTGTTTTCCAAATTCATGAAAAAATTTCTAATTCAATAACTTTTAAATTTGCCATCTTTAAGAATTAATTATTAAATCGAATTCATGAGCTTTAAAGATACTTGTTTTTTTTAATTTGTGAAAAATTTCAAATTTGTCATATTTTCCAAATTTGCAATCATTTTTCAAATCGGTGTCCATTTTTTAATTTCTCCAATTTATCAAGTGAACACTAGCCAGTTTTATTTTCTAAACCAGCAAAGTAGCAACATAGAAAATGATTGAAAAAAATGTACGTAATCGACGGAGCGAGGGGAGTCATTGGAGGAAATGAGCTATTGGGCCGCAACTTAGGAGGTAGTGCGTGGGCTCTACAACGTTAGTTGGTGCTCGCCTTAGTGGGTCGGCATAACAAAACGTTTTTGAAAAGGTTCTATGTATCTACAAACCGGTTTTAGAACATTCCACATGGTTTTTCCTGTTTTATGTATTTTTATTTACCAATTTTCTTCGATTTCTTTTCTAGTTGTTTTCTCTATTGGTTTTCATTGGTTTATTTTTGGTTTTTTTATTCACTAGGACAGTGCCCGTGCTTTACAATGAGATATAAATGTACTCTAAATATTCTAGTACGTTAGGTTGTGGTTTATTTGCTCATATTAATCGACTATGTAAATAAATGTTTATCAAATCCTGCCCGTGATTTACTTTATATTTTGATACGAAGTTTGGTAAGTAAACTAAAGTGAAATTGGTTCAGAAAGTAAGTACATTAAGATGATTGATTATCGTACGGGAAAGTTTGCATGAAGAGGCGGTGGAAAGAAAAGTGAAACCTGAAACCTTACATTCTTTTTAAATAGTAGTGATCGATATTCTTTTCTAATTGTTTTCTCTATTGTTTCGCATAATTTTATTTTAATACTATTTTTTGTTTCACTAGCACAACGCCCGTGCAATGCAATGGGACATAAATATTCTAATACTTTAGCTTGTGATTTACGTAACCATATTAATGCAATTGTGGAATTAAATGTTTATCAAATCTTGTTTGTTATTTATCATATTTTTTGATGCAAAGTTTGGTAAGCAAATTAAAGTGGAATTGGTTTAGAAAGTAAGTAAATTAAGGTGATTGGTTATCATACGGGAAAGGTTGGACGAAGAGGTCGTTGGAAAAAAGTGAAATATGAAACTTTATCTAAGTAGGAGAGAAGAGATTGTATTTTCTTTTCCTTTTATTCAAATACATGACGACTTTATCTAAGTACACATTGAACATTTTTCCATATACATGTTGAATATTTGCAAAATGCAAAGCGAACATTTTAAAACACACATTTAAACCTTCTTAAAAACTGTCAAGAACAGTTTTTCTAAAGATTGCTTTTATGTGTTGCAACATTTTTCAAAAAATTGGCATGGATATTTTATTATACTAGCACAAATGCCCTTGCGTTGCAACGGCGAAAAAATACCTTTTCTTATGAACCACGATTTGCTGGGTAAGGGACTATGTCAAGTGACAAAGGTAACTGATGCAAAAAGATGCATAATATGAGGACCATGACATAGAGCACATGGGGTATGATTTGGAGTAAATTGATCTGGTTGACAATGTTTTTCTTGAAAAAACTTTCGATCTATTTATCAAATATCATGGTAATATAAAGAACATCAGAAGTATTAAATATTACATCTATGTCGTGTGTTACAGCATGATAAAAATTCATCGCACTCTCACACTCCTAATCCAATTATTATTGTTTCTCAGAAAAGAAGTATAGTCAAATATCCCTAACATGAGGAAGAATTGTTCTTTCAAGCCGACCATCTTTACGAAACGTCTAACATAAGTATATATTTTTGTGTGGGGGGAATATATGCAGTGTTCAACTTGCTGCCCATGCTTCCGTAATGAGTAAACACCATAATGCTTTTGCAAAAAAAAAACCCTAAAAAATCGGCTTACAGTAAAGAGAGAGAGAGAGAGAGAGTTGATCAAAATGCAATATTGATTAGCATATTTTATTGACCCACGTATATGTTTAATGTGCAAGTGCATGTTATAATCCCCAAGGCAAGGTCTGGCGCTCTCCCAATATTATGCTCACATGCCTGGATCCTTGTTAGCTTCCTTATTTTCCTGTCACAATGAACCAAATTAGCTTCTTGCATTTTTCGACAAAGAGTAATATATTAATATCAAGATGATATCAAGTACATCCGGCCTCTGCAACAACTCAATGCCACGAGCAACTCGAGGCATCAAGGACGCACACAGCCAAAAAAAAGAAAAAATAACAAAAGCAAAAAACGAAGATCCAAGGCACGTCGTAACCAACAACGATACCAAGCACCACCGTGACAACACACGGGCTGCGAGTAGGTTCTCCAAAAGCAACGTCTTCAAAAAGATAAGGACACACAAGTGTCACCGTTGCTGGATTCAGTCAAATACTAAATCCTGAGTTTTCACCCTGAGAGAAGAAGTGAGCAACATCATGCAATGCCTTCAACAAGGTAACAATATCAAAATACCACCATTGTCAGGTATGACCGGCGAAGGACAGACCATGGGTTTTCACCCTGAAACTCCAGTTCCGGTACTGAAGTAGCACCACCAAACGCAACCACGAAGTGTTGTTGCAACCACTGGACCACCCCCTTCATTCCTTCAATCCTTGACAATGCCGAACACAGACAAACGCCCACATGCATCGTGTTCTAGACCACTCGGCAACGAATATGCATAATCCTCATGCAGAAGGACCATGGAACATCACATCTCAGAACGTCTTCAGCATGAATGTTTGGCATTCCAACCATTGTCCATTGCTCAGACACACAGTTCTGATGGGAAAAACTGTGCTCCTATGAGGTTGTTGACGGGCGACGACGCGACTGCCAGGAGCCACCGAAACCCACGATAAGGGCACCTTCGGCAGACCCATGCCATCCTCGCCATCAGCCGATGACGAACTTGGGAAAAGGATCCCTTCAGTTGTCCAGTTGCAGTCGTGGTCGTCCATGTCCCTAATCTGCATATTCGAGTCAGATCGGAACACAGTCATACCGCAAGTGACTGCCGCCGCCATGGATGGCATCTCCGTCTTCAAATCTTGATCCAGCGCCGCACAAGTCGCCGCGGCCAGCACCGCCTAGATCCATAGGCGGCCGTCGGCTGCCCTCGCAGCCGCTCCAGCCATGCCACCACCAGAAGGTTGAGGCCGCCGCCCCGTTTCCGAGCTACGCCAATGCCGTCTAGGGCCGGCCCTAGCGCAAGGCCGGAGGTCCCCTCGGCAGGAGAGGACGAGAGCCCGCCACCGTCGTCCACCGAACGGGCCACTGCTTTCCTTATTATCATGTCTAAATTTCCTTCTCACATCCATTTTCCTTTAGCATACTACTTTCCTTATTATTCTGGCTCAATTCCTTCTCAAATCCTTTCCATTCCTTCTTTATTTCTCTCGCTGCACGTTGAAACGTCGGTTGAAATCCTCTCTATAGAACAGGGACTTAATTTTTACCCTTCACTTATTGATTTTCGAGATGGCTCGTTGATACCCTGAAAACTGAAATACCTATATAAGTAAGAAGGATTGGATGTAAAACAGGCGAGGTGGTACTATTTGATAGATTAGACAACACTACACTTGAAACCAAAGATTCACCTAGGTTGTCTGGTAGCACAATGTTTACATGACTGTGAGGTTGCGAGTTCAATTCCTGGCCCAAACACATTTTTTTGCCCCTGCCTTTTTACCCCCTATGTGGACTCCCAGGTAGACGTACAAACGCACAAAGGCCCAGAAAGAGGCCCAGCCGAGCGACAACGGACGAAAATCCTGTGACCTACGATACGAAGAAACGGACCGAACGGACGATAATTCGGGAGTAAGAAGCAATCAAACCATTAATAGTAGTAGGTATAGGTATAGGTATAGATATAGATTTAACGATCATCTTTCTTAAATTGTGTGATTTTTTATATTTCATTATTTTTGCTAAAATGTCATGTAGCATATTTTAAATTTAAATACATAGTAAATATTTTTTGTATATGGTTTGAACATTTTTTGAATACCTAACAAACATTTTATGCGAATACTTGTTGAATATTTGTCAAATGCACATTGAACATTTTTCGAACGCACGCTAGGAAATTTTTAAAAAGACATGAACAATTTCTCTTAAATGTGAGAAGATTTTGAAGTGTTACGACATTTTTTTGTTAATCCCAGAACATATTTTGGAATGGTATGAAACATTTTGAAAAAATTACATGATTTTTTTCCATCAAGATTTGCAGAAATGTCATAAAAACACTTTTTTTTGCCCCTGCTTTTTACCCCCTATGTGGGCTCCCAGGTAGACAAACAAACACACAAAGGCCCAGATAGAGGCCCTGCCGAGCGACAACGGACGAAAATCCTGTGACCTACGATAAGAAAGAAACGGACCGAACGGATGATAATTCGGGAGTAAGAAGCGATCAACCCTTTAATAGTAGGTATAGATATAGATTTAACGATCATCTTTCTTAAATTGTGTGATTTTTTTACATTTCATTATTTTTGCTAAAATGTCATGTACCATATTTTAAATTTAAATACACAGTGAATATTTTTTGTATATGGTTTAAACATTTTTAGGATACACATTGAACATTTTTTGAATACTTGAAAAACATTTTATGCTAATACTTGTTGAATATTTGTCAAATGCACATTGAACATTTTTCGAAAACACGCTAGGAAATTTTTAAAAAGACATGAACAATTTCTCTTAAATGTGAGAAGATTTTGAAGTGTTACGACATTTTTTTATTAATGCCAGAACATATTTTGGAATGGTATGAAACATTTAAAAAAATTACATGATTTTTTTCCATCAAGATTTGCAGAAATGTCATAAAAACATTTTTTTATCAGGTGAACACTTTTCTATATGAACTTTTTTTTCATATTTACGAACATTTTCAAAAGGAAAAAAGTAGTTATTGGCTCCCTCAAAATAAAGATACACAAAAAGAGGAAAAAACAAATGTGAACTAATCTACCGGACCTCCTATTGGGCGCCTTAATTGTTTTTGAGACAAACTCGCAAAGCTTTATTATGTCGTCACAATGTTTACAGGGACGGATGGAAGATCCCGGGGTGGCCTAACCAGACACGGCGGCCACCCCCTAGAGAAAGTGCATGCTTCGCGAGATTGTGAGTTTCAAAATTTGAGCTCCTAAACTCATGACTCCCAGGTAGACGTACAAACGCACAAAGGCCCAGAAAGAGGCCCAGCCGAGCGACAACGGACGAAAATCCTGTGACCTACGATACGAAGAAACGGACCGAACGGACGATAATTCGGGAGTAAGAAGCAATCAAACCATTAATAGTAGTAGGTATAGGTATAGGTATAGATATAGATTTAACGATCATCTTTCTTAAATTGTGTGATTTTTTATATTTCATTATTTTTGCTAAAATGTCATGTAGCATATTTTAAATTTAAATACATAGTAAATATTTTTTGTATATGGTTTGAACATTTTTTGAATACCTAACAAACATTTTATGCGAATACTTGTTGAATATTTGTCAAATGCACATTGAACATTTTTCGAACGCACGCTAGGAAATTTTTAAAAAGACATGAACAATTTCTCTTAAATGTGAGAAGATTTTGAAGTGTTACGACATTTTTTTGTTAATCCCAGAACATATTTTGGAATGGTATGAAACATTTTGAAAAAATTACATGATTTTTTTCCATCAAGATTTGCAGAAATGTCATAAAAACACTTTTTTTTGCCCCTGCTTTTTACCCCCTATGTGGGCTCCCAGGTAGACAAACAAACACACAAAGGCCCAGATAGAGGTCCTGCCGAGCGACAACGGACGAAAATCCTGTGACCTACGATAAGAAAGAAACGGACCGAACGGATGATAATTCGGGAGTAAGAAGCGATCAACCCTTTAATAGTAGGTATAGATATAGATTTAACGATCATCTTTCTTAAATTGTGTGATTTTTTTACATTTCATTATTTTTGCTAAAATGTCATGTACCATATTTTAAATTTAAATACACAGTGAATATTTTTTGTATATGGTTTAAACATTTTTAGGATACACATTGAACATTTTTTGAATACTTGAAAAACATTTTATGCTAATACTTGTTGAATATTTGTCAAATGCACATTGAACATTTTTCGAAAACACGCTAGGAAATTTTTAAAAAGACATGAACAATTTCTCTTAAATGTGAGAAGATTTTGAAGTGTTACGACATTTTTTTATTAATGCCAGAACATATTTTGGAATGGTATGAAACATTTAAAAAAATTACATGATTTTTTTCCATCAAGATTTGCAGAAATGTCATAAAAACATTTTTTTATCAGGTGAACACTTTTCTATATGAACTTTTTTTTCATATTTACGAACATTTTCAAAAGGAAAAAAGTAGTTATTGGCTCCCTCAAAATAAAGATACACAAAAAGAGGAAAAAACAAATGTGAACTAATCTACCGGACCTCCTATTGGGCGCCTTAATTGTTTTTGAGACAAACTCGCAAAGCTTTATTATGTCGTCACAATGTTTACAGGGACGGATGGAAGATCCCGGGGTGGCCTAACCAGACACGGCGGCCACCCCCTAGAGAAAGTGCATGCTTCGCGAGATTGTGAGTTTCAAAATTTGAGCTCCTAAACTCATGACTAAATTTACAAAAATCAAAAGAGGAAGAGTGATCTAGGATTTCATGTATAGTTGCTCCATAGCAGGAAGCATTCTCCTTCTGGATGTCTTCAATGACAACTTTGCAGTCCGATGCCACATGGATACGCGTCAGGTAGAGGTCATCGGATAGAGCTAGTGCCTCCCGCACCGCCAGGGCTTCGAGGACTTGGGGATCGGCAATGTGCCGAAAAGCTAGCACTGAGGCTCCCAAAAACCTGCCCATTGCATCTCTGCTTATTGCTCCTACCGCACCATAGCCACCATGACGAGAGACCGCGGCGTCGACGTTTACTTTGACACAGTTTGGCGCTGGTGGCTGCCACTGCCTTGGCCTGGCGCCCTGACTGGTGCAGTCCTCGTGTTCGGCGTGTGGATCTGGAGCTCAGATAACATTCTTGTGATGAAGCCGTTTATGGTCACGGGTGACTGGAAGATATCCTCGTGAATCGCTTTTCGCCGCGCACTCCATATTGCCCAGACCGTGACAATCGTCCTCACAAAATCAGCCTTGCTCATTATTTCATGTATATGAAACAGCCAATCCTTAGAACTTTCGCTCGAGCATTCTTCCTGGACCAGCGCTTCGACGAGATGTTCTGGTGCTAAAGCCCAGACGCTACTGGACATCCGGCATGTGAAGAGAGTGTGCCGCCAAGTGTCCGTAGCCCCACACAAGTTGCAGTTATCCTCTGGCGACATATTACGATGCTTCAGAAGCTCGCCCGTAGGCATGGACTGTCTCGCTAATCTCCATACGAACATTCTGATCTTGGATGGAACTTGAATATGCCAAATACTGCTCCACTGCTTACTCTCTTGCTGGTTGTGCGAGGACCCTTCTGATTCATGTAACCAAGCCTCCCGATGTATTTTGGTCCTCAAGATCATGCGGTATGCCGACCTGACACTGAAAATCCCACTGGTCTCTTCATGCCAGCCCCAAAAATCTGCAACTTTACGCGTACATAGGGGTATTTTGAGGATTTCCTGAGCGTCAAAAGGGGTGAAAACCATGCTGATCAGACCCTCATTCCATGTAGCTGTGGTAGCATCAATGAGGTGTTTGACAAGTATAGGCGGGTTCTGAACAAGAGAGGTGATGGGGCGCTTGAAGCTATCCCTCGGGATCCAGTTATGGTCCCATATGTTTGTTGTTTCTCCATCCCCTACCCTTCTAACTAAACCCTGAACCAACACGTCCCGGCCATCCAGAATGACTCTCCAGATCTGAGAAGGTTGCGATCCCAACTGTGCATCAAGTAACGAACCTTCTGGGAAGTACACTGATTTGAGGATCTTCGAGCTAAGTGATGATTCATCAGTTAGGGTTCTCCAAGCCTGTCGTGCCAGTAACGCTAGGTTGAAGATCTCCAAGTCACGGAAACCGAGGCCACCCATGCGCCTTATGCACCGATTGAGCCAACTCACGCTCATTGCAGCATGCTAGTTGGCTGGCCCATGAACACACAGGGCAGTGCAAAAAGTATTTACATGGCGAAAAAGAAAACCCAAATGATAGCAATTTCTATCGGGAGGAATATAACCCACATACTTAGCTACTTGCCTGTTTGGTTAACCACTAGAGCTACTAGGGCTCAGTGAAATATTGTAGCGCGTATAGTTTAAAAACAAAACTCTAGCCTTGCTATTTAGAAAAAACGTGATTTATTTTCAAAAACAAATGTGAGCAAAATTTGAATGTCCACAAATTAAAAAAAAACATCGTGAATTAGAAAAAAAAAGTTCATGTATTCAAAAAAGTTCATGCATTAAAAAAATCATGGAATTGGAAAAAGTTCATCGATTTTGAAACAAATTCATCAAATTTGAAAAAAATCGTCAACTTTAAAAAAGTGCACTGATTTTGAAAAAAGTTCATCAAATTTTAAAGAAAGCTCATCAAATTTGAAAATGGTTCATTGAATCTTTAAAAAGTTCTTCACATTTTAAAATAGTTCATCGCTTTTAAAAAAATCACGAATTTTTTTTTAAAAATGCAATGATTTTAAAGAATGTTGTTTAAATTTAGAAAAATTCATATTTTTTAGGAAAAGTTCATCGAATATCGAAAAAGTCCACAGATTTTAAAAATAGTTCACCAATTTTGAAAAATGTTCACCAATTTTAGGAAAAGTTCATTGATTCTGAATTTTTTTAATATCATCGCCCCTGTCACCATGGCAGAGGTCAACCTTGACGTACAGCCAGAAGTGTGGCACGACCACCGGAGGTGAGATTGAGAACGTTGTCGGCAAGGTGGAGTGGGTGGCCGCACTTCCAGACGAGGCGGGCGATGACCCTGCCTCGTGGTCGTGCTTGGCCTTCATGCCGGACACCCACTTCCAGAAGCCCATGGCCAACGTGGAGCGAGGTGGGGGGGAGGGTAGGCTAGTGTTGGGGAACGTAGTAATTCAAAAAAATTCCAACGATCATGCAAGATCTATCTAGGAGAAGCATAGCAACGAGACGGGAAAGTGTGTCCACGTACCCTCACAGACCGAAAGCGGAAGCGTTTAGGAACGCAGTTGATGTAGTCGAACGTCATCACAATCCAACCGATCCAAGTACCGAACGTACGGCAGCTCCGTGTTCAGCACACGTTCAGGACGATGACGTCCCTCGAGCTCTTGATCCAGTAGAGGGTCGAGGGAGAGTTCCGTCAGCACGACGGCATGGCGATGGTGTTGGTGATGTGATCCGTGCAGGGCTTCACCTAAGCACTACGACAATATGACCGAGGTGGTAAACTGTGGAGGGGGGCACCACACACGGCTAAGAAACAACTGTTGTACTTTTTGGGGTGCCCCCCTGCCCACGTATATAAAGGAGGGGGGAGGAGGAGGCTGGCCCAAGGGAGAGGGCGCCAAGAGGGGGGTGTCCTACTAGGACTCCATTCCTAGTAGGGTTCGCCCCCCCTTCCTTCCATCTAACAGAGAGGGGAAAGGGGAAAGGAGGGAGAGGGAGAAGGAAAGGGGGGGCACGCCCCCCACCCCTTGTCCAATTCGGATTGGGCTTGGGGGGCGCCACCTCCTGTGGCAGCGTCCCTCACTCCACTATGGCCCAATAGGCCCATTAACTTTCCCGGGGGGTTCCGGTAACCACCCGGTACTCCGATAAATCACCGATCTTCTTCGGAACCATTCCGGTGTCCTTATATAACCTTCCAATATATCAATCTTTACCTCTCGACCATTCCGAGACTCCTCGACATGTCCGCGATCTCATTCGGGACTCCGAACAAACTTCGGTCACCAAAACACATAGCTCATAATACAAATCGTCATCGAACGTTAAGCGTGCGGACCCTACGGGTTCGAGAACTATGTAGACATGACCGGGACACATCTCCGGTCAATAACCAATAGCGGAACCTGGATGCTCATATTGGCTCCTACATATTCTTCGAAGATCTTTATCGGTCAAACCGCATAACAACATACGTCATTCCCTTTGTCATCGGTATGTTACTTGCCCGAGATTCGATCGTCGGTATCATCTTACCTAGTTCAATCTCGTTACCGGCAAGTCTCTTTACTCGTTCCATAATGCATCATCCCGTAACTAACTCATTATTCACATTGCTTGCAAGGCTTATAGTGATGTGCATTACCGAGAGGGCCCAGAGATACATCTCCGAAACTCGGAGTGACAAATCCTAATCTCGATCTATGCCAACTCAACAAACACCATCGAAGGTGAGACACCCGGATTCAATCGTACACTAATCATGCACGCAAACGTGTACGATCAAGATCAGGGACTCATGGGAAGATACCACAACACAACTCTAAAAGTAAAATAAGTCATACAAGCATCATATTAAAAGCCAGGGGCCTCGAGGGCTCGAACACAAGTGCTCGATCATAGACGAGTCAGCGGAAGCAACAATATCTGAGTACAGACATAAGTTAAATAATTTGCCATAATATGGCTAGCACAAACTGGGATACAGATTGAAAGATATGCAGGCCTCCTGCCTGGGATCCTCCTAAAGTACTCCTGGTCGTCGGCAGCGGCCTGCACGTAGTAGTAGGCTCCCTCGGTATAGTAGGTCATCGAAGGTGGCGTCTGGCTCCTGGGCACCAGCATCTGGTTGCGACAACCGGGTATAGAAAGGGGAAAAGGGGGGAGCAAAGCAACCGTGAGTACTCATCAAAAGTACTCACAAGCAAGGATCTACACTACATATGCATGGGTATCTATGTAAAGGGGCATATTGGTGGATTGAACTGCAGAATGCCAGAATAAGAGGGGGATAGCTAGTCCTGTCGAAGACTACGCTTCTGGCAGCCTCCATCTTGTAGCATGTAGAAGAGAGTAGATGGTAAGTTCACCAAGTATCACCGCATGGCATAATCCTACCCGGCGATCCTCTCCTCGTCGCCCTGTAAGAGAGCGATCACCAGGTTGTAACTGGCACTTGAAAGGGTGTGTTTTAATAAGTATCCGGTTCTAGTTGTCATAAGGTCGGAATACAACTCCGGTCGTCCTTTTACCGAGGGACACGGCTATTCGAATAGATGAACTTCCCTGCAGGGGTGCATTACATTACCCAACACGCTCGATCCCTCTGGCCGGACGCACTTTCCTGGGTCATGCCCGACCTCGAAAGATCAACACGTCGCAGCCCTACCTAGGCACAACAGAGAGGTCAGCACGCCGGTCTAAATCCTAAGCGCGCAGGGGTCTGGGCCCATCGCCTGTTGCACACCTGCACGTTGCGTACGTGGCCAGTGAGCAGACCTAGCCTCCCTTATACAAGAGCAGGCGTTCCAGTCCAACCTGGCGCGCGCCGCTCAGCCGCTGACGTCAAGAAGGCTTCGGCTGATACCACGACGTCGAGTGCCCATAACTGCTCCAGAGTAGTTGGTTAGTGCGTATAGGCCAGTGGCCAGCCTCGGATCAAATATCCAGATCTCGTTAAGCGTGTTATTTGAAGTAACCGCAGACGCCGACTAGGGACCAGACCCACCTGTCTTCTAGGTGGTCTCAACCTGCCCTGTCGCTCCGCCACAAAGTAACAGTCAGGGGCCTTCGGGAACCCAGACACACCACTACCTGGGTGGAACCACCTGCCCTTTCAGCCCCCATCTCCGAACAGTATCATAAGTAATGTAACGGTATAAAGTATATAGTATATGCCCGTGATCACCTCCCAAAGTGATCACGGCCCAGTAGTATAGGATGGCAGACGGACAAGAGTGTAGGGCCACTGATGGAATACTAGCATCCTATACTAAGCATTTAGGATAGCAGGTAAAGGTATCAACAATTGTAGCAGCAATGACAGGCTATGCAGCAGAATAGGATTAAGCGAAGGCAGTAACATGCTACACTACTCTAATGCAAGCAGTAGAGAGAATGAATAGGCGATATCGGGTTGATCAAGGGGGGGGGCTTGCCTGGTTGCTCTGGCAAGAAGGAGGGGTCGTCGTCGATGTAGCCGATCACGGGGGTATCAGCAGCGGTCTCGGGGTCTATCGGAAAGAAGTAACGGAGAGGGGACACAAAAAATAACAGAGCAACCAAAGCATCACAAAACATAACATGGCAATACGCGGTGTGATACGTCTACAACGTATCTACTTTTCCTAACGTTTTTCCTCTTATTTTGGACTCTAATTTGCATGATTTGAATGAAACTAACCCCGGACTGACGCTATTTTCACCAGAACTACCATGGTGTTGTTTTTGTGCAGAAATAAAAGTTCTCGGAATGGAACGAAACTCTGTGAGGATTTTTTATATAATAAAAGAGAATTTCTAGAGCCAAGATCCACCGGAGAGGGGCCCCTGGGTGGGCACAACCCACCAGGGCGCGCCCCCTCTCCTGGCGCGCCCAGGTGGGTTGTCCCCATATGGTGGCCCCGCAGACCCTGAAAAAATCAAGGGGAAAGAATTATCGCGATCCACAAGACGGAGCCGCTGCTAAGCCCTGTTCTTCCTCGGGAGGGCAGATCTGGAGTTCGTTTGGGGCTCCGGAGAGGGGGATCTTCGTTCTTCTTCATCACCAATCCTTCTCCATCACCAATTCCATGATGCTCCCCACCGGGAGTGAGTAATTCCTTCGTAGGCTCGCTGGTCGGTGAGGAGTTGGATGAGATTCATCATGTAATCGAGTTAGTTTTGTTAGGGCTTGATCCCTAGTATCCACTATGTTCTAAGATTGATGTTGCTATGACTTTGCCATGCTTAATGCTTGTCACTTTGGGCCCGGGTGCCATGATTTCAGATCTGAACCATTTATATTATCACCATTATATCCATGTTCTAGATCCGATCTTGCAAGTTATAGTCACCTACTACGTGTTATGATCCGGTAACCCTAGAGTGACAATAACCGGGACTTCTTCCGGTGATTACCGTAGTTTGAGGAGTTCATGTATTCACTATGTGTTAATGGTTTGTTCCGGTTCTCTATTAAAAGGAGGCCTTAATATCCCTTAGTTTTCAATATGGTCCCCGCTGCCACGGGAGGGTAGGACAAAAGATGTCATGCAAGTTCTTTTGATAAAGCATGTATGACTATTTACGGAATACATGCCTACATTATATTAACGAACTGGAGCTAGTGCCATATCGCCCTAGGTTATAACTGTCTCATGATGAATATCATCCAACAAGTCACCGATCCAATGCCTACGAATTTATCCCATATTGTTTCTGCTAAGTTACTACTACTATCATCATTGTTACACTTGCTACAAAATTACTGCTATCACTGTTACTGTTACTATTCTTGCTGTCACTACTATCAAAACTATCAAACTACTTTGCTACTGATCACTTTGCTGCAGATAATTAATCTCCAGGTGTGGTTGAATTGGCAACTTAGCTGCTAATACCTTCAAATATTCTTTGGCTCCCCTTATGTCGAATCTATAAATTTGGGTTGAATACTCTACCCTCGAAAACTGTTGCGATCCCCTATACTTATGGGTTATCACGGTGTTAGGGGTGATCTAACGCATAGGTGCTGCCGGCGAAGGGGGGAAACATCCGGGAAAGTATTCCCGGTGTTAGGCATTTTTGGACAGATGAAATGGAGGGGGACGGTTCCATGTGTGCTATGCTAGGGAAGCATGGCGGACGAACGGACTGTGAATTCGGATTCGTCTCGTCGTTCTGAGCATCTTTCATGTATAAATTATTTCCATCCGAGTTACAGATTATTTTATATGATTTTTCAAAGTTTATTTGAATTTCTGATATTATCGGATTATATTAATTCGAATTAAAAAGAGTAAATACTCTTGTCACCAAGTCCTACTCTATCCAGAGTGTATGACAGTGGGGCCATGGGGGTCCAGTCAGCAGAGTTGACCCTATCAACATTTGACTGGTCAAAAGGTGAAGAGTAAAGGTGGGTCCTGGCTGTCATTGAGTTAGTTTCTATTAGGGTTTTAATTAAACAGTTTAAATAACTGAGGGGTCCACATGTCACTTTCTATTAAACTAATTTAGAATTAAATTAGTACTAACTAAAATTAGCACTAATCTAAATACGGCTGGCCCTACATAGCAGAGACACAACCAGGCTATCAGGCTGTGCTCGCCATGGCCTCGAGTGAGGCAACGAGCAACAGTCACAGCCACTTAGCACGGCAGCGGTTGGTCGGAGCCGGCGGCAGTGGGCGTCCGTGAGGCATGGTGGGGGTGAGCCGCGACAGCGGTGGGCGGAGCCGGCGCGGCTCGGCGGGCATGGCCGACCAGAGCAGGCGTGGCGTGGCAGAGGGGAGACGTGCGGGCGGCCACGGGAGGCGCCGCAGCAGAGGAAGCGGGCACAGCAAACAACATCTAGCGGCACAGTAGGAGAAGCAGCACGCAGGCAGCAACAGGGGCAGCAGTAGGCGCGGGGCACGCGCGGACGCGGCCAAGGCGCGGCTCGGAACGGCCGTCGATGCGAGAGCGCACGAGCAGGGGCGCAACGACGTGGATCTCCAGCTACGACTCAAATTCGAGTAAACCAAAGAAGGGGAAAGGGCGGGTGCTCACAGTGGAGCCGTAGGTGCGACCGAGGACGCCGGGGGAGGTCGAGGGTGACGGATCGGACGACGGGGTCGCGGTGGCCGTGGCGGGGATGATCGACGCACGCGACGTGGCGGGGGCCTCCCAGCTCTGACCCGACGGTGTAGACAATGAAGACGACCTTGCCGGGACCTCTGGACACCTTGGCGCGGCTCGGGGTGGCACCGGTGCATGCAAACGGCGACGACGAGGCAGCGGCCGAGCTCAGTTGCGAACAAATTGAGAGGAAGAGGGCGAGAGGGGGAATGGGATAGAGCTAGGGTTCGACGAGGGGGCTCGGGTGCGTCAAGTAGGCGTCGTCGGGGAGGGCGGATGGTTGCCACGGCGACATGCCTCGGCCACAGCCGGGGGATCTCTGCCACGACCCCCCTGTGAACATGAGGAAGGGGACGGTAGCTAGATGGGCCGGCTTGGTTGGCCTGGTGGCCAGCTGGGCCGAGGCCCAACGGGGGAGGGGGGATTTCTTTTGCTTTTGCTTTATTTTGCTGTCTTTGTTTTTCTTTTCTTTTTCTTATTTTCTTTTTACTGTTTTATATTTTATCTTAGTTTTGTAAAATACAAAAATGATCCCTAAATTAGTATTACCACTAAAGCCACTGCCACAAAAAGTTTAACCCCTAGATGAAATAGTTTAACATTTTATTAATTATAAAGACATTTAAATATTTGTTTTTGCTACTGTTTTATTCATATTAGAGTATTTAAACATTTTACAAAAGTGAGGTTCCTCCACCATAGTTACTTTTGTATTAATTGGCACAACCCGCACATTTTAGTTTTAAAGTTTGAAAACTTTTGATGTTTGCCTTTAATTCAATTTTGAATTTGAATCGGTTTTGAACTAATGCGAGTTGAACAACAATAATTGTGGTGACGTGGCATTTTAGTTTTAAAGTTTGAAAACTTTTGTTGTTTGCCTTTAATTCAATTTTGAATTTGAATCGGTTTTGAACTAATGCGAGTTTAACAACAATAATTGTGGTGACGTGGCATCATTAGCAGGGAATTACTGTAGCATAACTATACGGGCGTCACAATTCTCCTCCACTACAAGAAATCTCGTCCCGATATTTAAGAGGTAGAGTTAAGGGGAAAAGTTATGGTTACGAAATTCTAACGGATCTTCTCACACTTGGTTGCTCTTCTCGAACAGGTCGATCCATTACGTTGATGTCTTCATTTCTCTGCTTCAGGTCATCATGATGAAGTCGGCATCCTTTCTTCGAGAACTCCATCGTACTTACGAAAGAATAAAGAGTAGGTATTTCAGGAGAACGGACCTCTGCAAGGTTGACTATCTGGTCGATAACATCGGGGAAGGTGGCAGAGAGTAACTCTCGAATTGAAACTTAAGAAAATATCGAGAACAAAGTAAGGAGGTATCATGGGAAGTCTCAAGCGGGCAGGCAATCGTTCGATGCCTGAAACAGGGCGTGAAAGGGGTTCAAGGCAACGAGAATAAGTATTGTGTCTAATAGCAGGATTGATGATCTCTCCAAAGGTGGCTCGTGAATTACATATGAGGCCACACGCGAGGAACAACCTTGGGAACAGGGGGTGTACAAGAGAGTCAGCTTTCGATACTGTGGAACTGTGGGTTATGGCCCCACCATGTGGGTTAAAATTAGGAAGGGCGGGGACGTCTTGCACGATCATGTAAGCAAGGCATGTCAGAGGCTAGCCTGTCAGTTATGTCGGTAGCAACATCGGTACCAAGGGCGAGGGACGAAGAGAACCATTTTCCTGCTCGCAAGGCGAGGCGGACCACTAGGCAAAGTTTTCGTACATCGGTGCTTACCGGAATGTTATCAACAATAGCAACAGAGTCTTACTGACAGAGTTGCACACTTAGGTGCTTACCTAAGCAGGGAATTATCACTGCTCGGATAAGTCAGATTACAAGGAAGATTAAACAAAACAATGGAAAGGAAAATGTGATTGGTATATTAATCAGACTAATGGAAAGGAAAATCCGTTATACCCGAGTATCAAGGGTATATCTTTCCCAATGAAAAGAAGAGCATGATATCCATGACATGATAGAAAGTAGAAAACCGCTTAGGTAGGGGAAAGGAGTTTCATGACATTACCCATACAACGGTGTCTGGATAATAGATAACAAAAATTTAGCATTGTGTTTCAAATGTTCTTATTGAAGATCGGAGTACCACATACATGCTTCAAGATAGCATTGACATGGTCTTGAAGCAATGTCGGACTTTGGACACTCAAAGGATTCATCAGGAACAACTTATAGAATAAGTCTTACAATTTCCTCATGGAAGAATGGTTAACCTTGCTAAAAAAGGAAACTATAACAATAGGTCCTCTGGCCAGGTGTGCTAGGCATGACATCACCCTACCGGGTTAAAATAAAGACCAATGTTATGACTTTTGGAAAATGGTCCAACCATCATATCCGATCGAGATTCGGTTCTGATTGGTGTCAGGATACCTCAGACTCAGGATGCGTGAGAAGAAAAGGTGGAACACAAATTGACGATGACGATGTGAGATTCTCGAGAAATGAACTATGGAAGCAGGTTCCAAAACAAGAGTTCATTATTAAACCAAGGAGAGATGAGGAGGTGGCTGATGGACTCAGCGACAATTCATCGAGATTTCCAAAAGATGGATTTCCACAATTACGTGAACAAGGAGATAACATTTGTCAGATCAAATGTTATAATGAGGTATGCTCGAGGAAAACATACAGCAATAAACATTGAACGAAAGTGCCCTGGAAATATGGACCAAGTAGCACGATCAAAGTTAGAATGGTGATTCGATAACCAAAAGACTTAGAATGAAACTATCGGCCATTGACTTCAGAACAATAGGGTTGCTAGAAGTTTTGAATTCACACATCATAGTCCAATTGTCGGTATTCCAATTAGAAACAACACGAGGACCAAGAAAGAATGGTGAGGGTGAGAAGTATCACAATACCAAGAACTCTTAAGGCGTGGTGAAATTCTCATGACATTCTTGACATAAAAGATGGTAATACTCCAAGGTAAAGAAGAACAAATGCTGGGTAGCAAGGAACTCAAGGTATAACACCAAAAACACGAATAAGTTTGTGTTGAACCAAAGGCAATAAAGTGGTCAATGATAACACAAATCATCGAGGGCAAGGATGGTATTTCTCATCATGAATTCAATTGATATCTTGGAAGAGCTCAGAATGCTGCTGATGATCACGACACATTTGTCGAGAGGTTCCAAGAAGATGTAACCGATCGGCGATGACATCAAGTCAACGGAATGATGAAGCAAAAATTTATTGGAACCATGGGTACGACACAAACTCGGAATCAAGGTTGTTGTTCAAGGCAATACGATATGACGAGGAAGATCGATGTAGGCTTAGATCATCGTCAAAATTTTGTGCTCCGGGACGAAGGACCAGGTAGCACAATTAAAATTTAGCATGATAATTATATAACCGATCAGGTTAGGAATGGCTTGAAGGATTATTAAACTCATAAGCAACAAAAATTACTTAGAGTTATTGAATCAAATTGTCGATTCGATTCTCTAAACGGTGTTCTCGGTTGACGACAACCCAGAACCCGTGGAGTGACTATGACGGGGAAAGGTACTACTTCACCAGAAATTCATAAGATGTAGTGCAATGGGTTGATATCCTCAAGATACCAGGGGGTAATACTAGAAGGTAGATCAAAATAGTGGTTGGGCAGGCGTATTGATCTGCAGAAGGCAAGTACTTTAACTTGTCCAAGAAATAGAACCAAAGAAAAACAATCATGGTCGGAACCACGATTGCAAAGGACCAAACCCCAGATATAAGGTGAACTTATACCAAGGGATAATTAATTTTAAAAGAAGCCGCCATGATGAGATCTACGTCGTGTCCATGGGCATGAACACAAGGTCCAAGGTCGACTCCCACTTCTTCAATGCATAACCGTTCATTCATTGCTCTATTAAAAATGATTTGAGTCCGAAGACCTACCTGGTGAATTACTAGAGGAGTATGAACATTGAAAAACTTTTGGGTTCACACAGATTAAGGAAGGCATAGTTTCAACCCATCGGGGCATCTTAGAAACATATACCACAAGCTTCGAGAGTAATTTATCACGAGCTCGAAAGCAGAGCATGGTTGGCCAAATCAGATAATAGGATTTATCAATGGCATTATGTATTAGGGAAAGAACTTCCAAAGTGATTGAATATGAAGTACGTTGTCGGATAAAATCCAACAAAGGATCCGGTGGTCCTCAAGGGATCTGATGTGAGCATTGGTGCTCAACTAGAGGAAGAAAGAATGCAAGGAGATCAGATTATAAAAACAACTGACTAATTCAAAGCTCAAATGCAAAAGAATTATGATTTCCAAATCAAGGGATCAGAGGCAAACGCTCTGATTAAGGATGGATAAGTTGAGTAGGCTTAGGGTATAATCGATGACAATTTGATTGGTCGAGGTCCAGCCCATGTTTAAAATGATGTCTGAGCCGGAGGGATGAATTCTAGGATCTGATAGGGGATGGTGAGCATTCGCATCATATTGAATCAAGGGACTCGAAATAATAATGACAAAGGATACTATGAATATTGCTAGTCATATGGAACGCAACCATAATGCAAGCAGACAAGTATTTGCCGAGCAATAGCGGGCAGAGGGTTTTCGGAAGATTAGATAGTATTTCTATGTATCTCATGAATCATATGAACAATGGGGGAAGAACGGATACTCGGTAAGTGCGAGGAATTATCCGTAGGGGTTATTCGTGTGGCAAAGAACTACAAGGCAGTAAGCTCAAAGGATTCTCGGAACAACGGAGAGCAGTTTCGGGCATCTTGTAATAACAAGATCAACGGGGAATGATAGTAAGAATGGCAAGTGTACGTGGTTATCCATAGAGGTTTATCAATGGAAGGGAATTGCAAAAGCGATGGCACTAAGTCTCAAGAGAACATCGTAGAGTGACTTCAGAATCTTCTGGTGCAGCAGGCGATCATCTGTAATAAGGGGCTCTCCGGGAGAAAGTAGTTACGAGAACCTAGAGTCAGAGTTAGTAAAATCATTTAACCCGAATAGAAGAGAGATCAGAGTTCCAGAGTATAGACGAGAAATAAAAGATCCTAGTACCACCCAATTGGCGACGTGGGCTCGTAAGACACACAACCATGTTAGTAAAAGTTTTGTAGTGACTAGACTCAACTTCGGCCAAGGAGTTTGGAAGGAGGATTCCTACAGGCAGTCGGCTCTGATACCAACTTGAGACGCCCCCGATTCAATCATACACTAATCATGCACGCAAATGTGTATGATCAAGATCAGGGACTCACGGGAAGATATCACAACACAACTCTAAAAGTAAAATAAGTCATACAAGCATCATATTACAAGCCAAGGGCCTCGAGGGCTCGAATACAAGTGCTCGATCATAGACGAGTCAGCGGAAGCAACAATAACTGAGTACAGACATAAGTTAAACAAGTTGCCATAATATGGCTAGCACAAACTAGGATACATATCGAAAGAGGCGCATGCCTCCTGCCTGGGATCCTCCTAAACTAGTCCTGGTCGGCGGCGGCGGCCTGCACATAGTAGTAGGCCCCCTCGGTGTAGGAGGAGTCGTCGAAGGTGGCGTCTGGCTCCTGGGCTCCAGCATCTGGTTGTGACAACCGGCTATAGAAAGGGGAAAAGAGGGGAGCAAAGCAACCGTGAGTACTCATCCAAAGTACTCGCAAGCAAGGATCTACACTACATATGCATGGGTATCTGTGTAAAGGGGCAATATCGGTGGACTGAATTGCAGAATGCCAGAATAAGAGGGGGATAGCTAGTCCTGTCGAAGACTACGCTTCTGGCAGCCTCCATCTTGCAGCATGTAGAAGAGAGTAGATGGTAAGTTCACCAAGTATCATCGCATAGCATAATCCTACCCAGCGATCCTTTCCTCGACGCCCTGTAAGAGAGTGATCACCGGGTTGTAACTGGCACTTGAAAGGGTGTGTTTTATTAAGTATCCGGTTCCAGTTATCATAAGGTCGGAATACAACTCCGGGTCGTCCTTTTACCGTGGGACACAGCTATTCGAACAGATAAACTTCCCTCCAGGGGTGCACCACATTACCCAACACGCTCGATCCCTCTGGCCGGACACACTTTCCTGGGTCATGCTCGGCCTCGGAAGATCAACACGTCCTAGCCCTACCTAGGCACAACAGAGAGGTCAGCACGCCGGTCTAAATCCTAAGCGCGCAGGGGTCTGGGACCATCGCCCGTTGCACACCTGCACGTTGCGTATGTGGCCGGTGAGTAGATCTAGCCTCCCTTATACAAGAGCAGGCGTTCCAGTCCAACCCGACGTGCGCCGCTCAGTCGCTGACGTCAGAAGGCTTCGGCTGATACCACGACGTCGAGTGCCCATAACTGTTCTCGCGTAGTTGGTTAGTGCGTATAGGCCAGTGGCCAGACTCAGATCAAATATCCAGATCTCGTTAAGTGTGTTATTTGAAGTAATCGCAGACGCCGACCAGGGACCAGGCCCACCTGTCTCCAAGGTGGTCTCAACCTGCCCTGTCGCTCCGCCACAAAGTAACAGTCGGGGGCTGTCGGGAACCCATACCCACCACTACCTGGGTGGAACCACCTACCCCTTCAACCCCCATCTCCGAACAGTATCATAAGTAATGTAACAGTATAAAGTATATGTAACACCCCGCATGTAACTTGCCATATTTGTAACTCCGACTCTTGCCATTTCCGGCTATGTGTTATGTTTTTCCCTCCGTTGTCGGGTTTTGTCTTTCGTTTTGTATTTTGTCATGTCATGCATTTTTATTTCATGTCATCATGTGCATTGCATTCGCATACTTGCTCGTCTCTTGCATCCGAGCATTTTCCCCGTTGTCCGTTTTGCAATCCGGCGCTCCTATCTCCTCCGGTGCACCCCTCTTGTTTTCTTTCGTGTGCGTGTGTCAAACTTTCTCGGAATGGACCGAGGCTTGTCAATTGGCCTTAATATACCACCCGGAGACTACCGGTCAAGTTTCGTTCCATTCGGAAGTCGTTTGGTACTCCAACGATTAACCGGGCATTCGCAAAGTCCATTTGAGTGTCCAGCAAAAACCCCCTCTAAAACCAGCCCAAAACCCACCAAACTCTCTTCCATGCTCTAGGTCGTTCGATCACAATCGTGTGGGCGAAAACCGCACCTCATTTGGAGCCTCCTAGCTCCCTCTACCTATAAATATGTGGGCATCCCGAATTACAAACGCAGTCTAAACCCTAGCCTTCCCCTCCTCGCGCCACCGGACGAAGCCGCCGCCGCCCGGACATGTCCGCCGCCCTCAGCCGCCGCCCCCGAGCCAATCGTTGAGCGCCACGTGGCCCCGCGCCGTCCCCGCGCCGCCGGCCCGCCGGGCCCGC
>NC_057799.1:177838666-177878299 GCF_018294505.1 Triticum aestivum
CGCCGTTCGCCGCCGCGGTCCCGCCGGCCATCGCCGCCGCCGGCGTCCCTCCCCGCCGTTGCCTCGCCCGCCTCCGGCCGGCGCCCCCCGCCGGCCTCTCCTCTCCTCCCGCCGGCGAGTCCCACTGCCCGAGCTCGAGCTCTCGATCCAGTACGGTAGCCCGTTGACTTTTCTCGCCCCTAAATTCCTCCAAGTCCTAAAATTCTTCAGCATATGCACTTGTTCGTGATGTGATAACTTCTTGCATGTAGCTCCGATTCGCGCGTGTAATATGTCGAATTGTTCGTCTCGTGATGCTCTTCATTTTGTTCAATTGCACCATGTTCATTAGAGGTCATCTTGATGCCCAAATCTCTGTTGGAAGAGGGCTAGTTGCTGTTATTCTCTGGTTCTTAGCAGAACTTGGAGATTTGTCATTTTTGTATCATTTAATCTGTGCATCTTATGAGCATGAGCTCTACATGTGTTTTGAAGTATGCCATGCCGTATTTCCAGTGGTGTAGTCCATGTATTTTTGTGATCTCTTTGGTGACTAGCACAAGCATGCAAAGTAGGCTCCATAATATTTCTGATTTCAGGGACTTCGTGATTTCTCTGTCTGTCTGCTGTAATTTTGTTGCCATGTAAACTTGATGCTACAGAGAGATCCATGCATATTTTGGAGATGTTCAGTAAGGGTGTTTTGTAGATATAGTTGTAATTGATCCATTCCTGCAATTGTTTGCAATTATGGAGTGCCGTAGCATGACTCAATCTTGCTCTACTTTTGCTATAAAATATTTCTGGCAGATTCTTAACATGATATGCATTTTTGCCAAGCTTATTGTAGTTGATCCATACATGCTATGTAATTGTTCTTGCCATGGATAGTTCCATAAACATGCCATCTTGCTGTAGGTATGCTTGGTTTTCCATACATTGCTCTGTAGTGAGTGCCTCAAGCTCACAAATAGGCCTACATATTAATATTTCTGCCATGCTCTGTTTTCTGCCAAGTCTGAAACCTGATAACGAAACTTTCTATGTTTACATGCTTGCCACCATATCTTCTGGTCCTTTTTTGCTTATGGTCAGTAAGGGACTTTTGTCATGTGCTTTTAGTAGAACACTACCATGCCTTGTTTTGCTATGTTAAGTTCTTGTAGCATGTTGATTTCGTGCTCTGAATATTGCTACCTGATGCTGTTTTCTGCCATGTCCAGTTTGTCACCAAGTCTGTGAACCTGTAATCTTTTGCACTTTTGCCATGCTTGTTTGAGCTTGATATGTTGTGAACTAGCCGTAGCTCAGTGTTCCTCTTTTGTCAAGCATCTCCTGTAGTTTACTGTCATATGCTTTGTTGCTATGTTGGGGTGCTGTAGCATTGTTGCTTGTTGCATTTTAAGTGCTATCTTGCTGTTTATCGCAGATTCGTGTCATTCTTGTTTTGCTTGTCATTTGCAAACCGTGCATCCGATTCCGGTGATCTTTATATCGATTTCGACCGAAATCATCTTATCTTTCCAGTGGCATGCTTGGTTTGCCAAGTTACTGCCATGTTCATCATTTTCCTCCCGGAGCACGCATATGCATCGCATATCATATCTTGCATATCATACATGTTTTGCATCATGTTGCTTGTGCATTTCTCGTTGTTGATTGTGGTCCCATTTGTTTGTGTTCTTGTATTGGGTAGAGCCGGGAGACGAGTTCATGAACGAGGAACCTGTCGAGTACGCCTACGAGGATCAATCTCTCGACAACTCTGAGAACCTTGCAGGCAAGATGACCACCCTTCGAAATCACTTCTATCTTTGCTTTGCTAGTTGTTCGCTCTATTGCCATGCTCCGCTACCTATCACTTGCTATATCATGTCTCCCATTTTAACCATGTCAGCCCTAACCATCCTTTCCTAGCAAACCGTTGTTTGGCCAAGTTACCGCTTTTGCTCAGCCCCTCTTATAGCGTTGCTAGTTGCAAGTGAAGTTGAAGTTTGTTCCATGTCGGAACATGGATATGTTGGGATATCACAATATCTCTTATTTAATTAATGCATATATATATTGGTAAAGGGTGGAAGGCTCGGCCTTATGCCTGGTGTTTTGTTCCACTCTTGCCGCCCTAGTTACTGTTATACCGGGATTATGTTTCTTGAGTTTGCGTTCCTTACACGGTCGGGTGATTTATGGGACCCCCTTGACAGTTCGCCTTGAATAAAACTCCTCCAGCAAGGCCCAACTTTGGTTTTACTATTTGCCGCCTAAGCCTTTTCCCCCGGGTTTTCGCGAGCCCGAGGGTCATCTTTATTTAAACCCCCGGGCCAGTGTTCCTCTGAGTGCTGGTCCAAACTAGAGCCACTTGCAGCGCCACCTTGGGGAAACTCGAGGATTGGTTTTAGCTGTACGTAGTGTTCATCCGGTGTGCCCTGAGAACGAGATATGTGCAGCTCCTATCGGGATTTGTCGGCACATTGGGGCGGCTTTGCTGGTCTTGTTTTACCATTGTCGAGATGTCTTGTAAACCGGGATTCCGAGACTGATCGGGTCTTTCCGGGAGAAGGTTTATCCTTCGTTGACCGTGAGAGCTTATGATGGGCTAAGTTGGGACACCCCTGCAGGGTATTATCTTTCGAAAGCCGTGCCCGCGGTTATGAGGCAGATGGGAATTTGTTAATGTCCGGTTGTAGATAACTTGTCACTTGACCCAATTAAAATACATCAACTGCGTGTGTAGCCGTGATGGTCTCTTCTCGGCGGAGTCCGGGAAGCGAACACGGCCTGTGTTATGTATGACGTAAGTAGGTGTTCAGGACCTCTTCTTGGTCATTGCTAGATGACGTCCAATCCGTTGCTTCTCTTCTCGCTCTCTTTTGCGCAAGTTAGCCACCATATATGCTTTTGCCGCTGCAGCTCCACCTCATTAAACCACCCTTTCCTACAAGCTTAAATAGTCTTGATCTCGCGGGTGTGAGATTGCTGAGTCCCCGTGGCTCACAGATTCTACCAAAACAGTTGCAGGTGCCGACGATGCCAGTGCAGATGATGGCATCGATCTCAAGTGGGAGTTCGACGAGGAACGTGGTCATTACTATGTGTCTTTTCCTGATAATCAGTAGTGGAGCCCAGTTGGGACGATCGGGGATCTAGCATTGAGGGTTGTCTTATTTTCATCTGGATTTTGACCGTAGTCGGTCTATATGATTGTATTTTGGATGATGTATGATGATATTTATGTATTGTGTGAAGTGGCGATTGTAAGCCAACTCTTTATCCCATTCTTGTTCATTACATGGGATTGTGTGAAGATGACCCTTCTTGCGACAAAACCACTATGCGGTTATGCCTCTAAGTTGTGCCTCGACACGTGGGAGATATAGCCGCATCGTGGGCGTTACAGTATATCCCGCGATCACCTCCCAAAGTGATCACGGCCCAGTAGGATAGCATGGCAGATGGACAAGATGTTGGAAATATGCCCTAGAGGCAATAATAAAATGGTTATTATTATATTTCCTTGTTCATGATAATTGTCTATTGTTCATGCTTTAATTGTGTTATCCGGAAATCGTAATACATATGTGAATACATAGACCATAACATGTCCCTAGTGAGCCTCTAGTTGACTAGCTCGTTGATCAATAGATGGTTATGGTTTCCTGACCATGGACATTGGATGTCATTGATAACGGGATCACATCATTAGGAGAAAGATGTGATGGACAAGACCCAATCCTAAGCATAGCACTAGATCGTGTAGTTCGTTTGCTAAAGCTTTTCTAATGTCAAGTATCATTTCCTTAGACCATGAGATCGTGCAACTGCCGGATACCGTAGGAATGCTTTGGGTGTACCAAACGTCACAACGTAACTGGGTGGCTATAAAGGTGCACTACAGGTATCTCCGAAAGTGTCTGTTGGGTTGGCTCGGATCGATACTGGGATTTGTCACTCCGTATGACGGAGAGGTATCTCTGGGCCCACTCGGTATTGCATCATCATAATGAGCTCAATGTGACTAAGTAGTTAGTCACGGGATCATGCATTACGGAACGAGTAAAGTGACTTGCCGGTAACGAGATTGAACGAGGTATTGGGATACCGACGATCGAATCTCGGGCAAGTAACGTACCGATTGACAAATGGAATTGTATACGGGATTGCTTGAATCCTCGACATCGTGGTTCATCCGATGAGATCATCGTGGAACATGTGGGAGCCAACATGGGTATCCAGATCCCGCTGTTGCTTATTGGCTAGAGAGGTGTTTCGGTCATGTCTGCATGATTCCCGAACCCGTAGGGTCTACACACTTAAGGTTCGATGACGCTAGGGTTATAAGGAAGGATTGTATGTGATTACCGAATGTTGTTCGGAGTCCCGGATGAGATCCCGGACGTCACGAGGAGTTCCAGAATGGTCCGGAGGTAAAGATTTATATATGGGAAGTCACCATACGTGTTGGGGATCGTAGCAGAATTTTAAAATTTCCTACGCATCACCAAGATCCATCTATGGAGTATACTAGCAACGAGGGGAAAGGAGTGCATCTACATACCCTTGTAGATCGCGAGCGGAAGCGTTCCAATGAACGAGGTTGATGGAGTCGTACTCGCCGTGATCCATATCACCGATGACCGAGTGCCGAACGGACGGCACCTCCGCGTTCAACACACGTACGGAGCAGCGACGTCTCCTCCTTCTTGATCCAGCAAGGGGGAAGGAGAGGCTGATGGAGATCCAGCAGCACGACGGCGTGGTGGTGGATGTAGCGGGATCTCGGCAGGGCTTCGCCGAGCTTCTGCGAGAGGGAGAGGTGTTGCAGGGGAGGAGGGAGGCGCCAAAGGCTGTAGTATTGCTGCCCTCCCTTCCCCCTTTATATAGGCCCCCTGGGAGGGGGGGCGCCGGCCTGGGACCCATCTACATGGGGGGCAGCGGCCAGGGGGGAGACTTGCCCCCCAAGGCAAGTGGGGCGCCCCCCCCCCACCCTAGGGTTTCCAACCCTAGGCGCAAGGGGGAGGTCCATGGGGGCGCCCCGGCCCACTAAGGGCTGGTTCCCTTCCCACTTCAGCCCATGGGGCCCTCCGGGATGGGTGGCCCCACCCGGTGGACCCCCGGGACCCTTCCGGTGGTCCCGGTACAATACCGATAACCCCCGAAACTTTCCCGGTGGCCGAAACTTGACTTCCTATATATAATTCTTCACCTCCGGACCATTCCGGAACTCCTCGTGACGTCCGGGATCTCATCCGGGACACCGAACAACTTTCAGGTTTCCGCATACTCATATCTCTACAACCCTAGCGTCACCGAACCTTAAGTGTGTAGACCCTACGGGTTCGGGAGACATGCAGACATGACCGAGACGCCTCTCCGGTCAATAACCAACAATGGGATTTGGATACCCATGTTGGCTCCCACATGTTCCACGATGATCTCATCGGATGAACCACGATGTCGAGGATTCAATCAATCCCGTATACAATTCCCTTTGTCAATCGGTATGTTACTTGCCCGAGATTCGATCGTCGGTATCCCAATACCTTGTTCAATCTCGTTACCGGCAAGTCACTTTACTTGTACCGTAATGCATGATCCCGTGGCTAACTCCTTAGTCACATTGAGCTCATTATGATGATGCATTACTGAGTGGGCCTAGAGATACCTCTCCGTCATACGGAGTGACAAATCCCAGTCTCGATCCGTGCCAACCCAACAGACACTTTCGGAGATACACGTAATGCACCTTTATAGTCACCCAGTTACGTTGTGACGTTTGGTACACCCAAAGCACTCCTACGGTATCCGGGAGTTGCACGATCTCATGGTCTAAGGAAATGATACTTGACATTGGAAAAGCTCTAGCAAACGAACAACACGATCTTTTATGCTATGCTTAGGATTGGGTCTTGTCCATCACATCATTCTCCTAATGATGTGATCCCGTTATCAACGACATCCAATGTCCATGGTCAGGAAACCGTAACCATCTATTGATCAACGAGCTAGTCAACTAGAGGCTTACTAGGGACATGGTGTTGTCTATGTATCCACACATGTATCTGAGTTTCCTTTCAATACAATTCTAGCATGGACAATAAACGATTATCATGAACAAGGAAATATAATAATAACCAATTTATTATTGCCTCTAGGGCATATTTCCAACAGTCTCCCACTTGCACTAGAGTCAATAATCTAGTTCACATCGCCATGTGATTAACACTCACAGGTCACATCACCATGTGACCAACATCCAAAGAGTTCACTAGAGTCAACAATCTAGTTCACATCATTATGTGATTAACACTCAACGAGTTCTGGTTTGATCATGTCATGCTTGTGAGAGAGGTTATTAGTAACGGGTCTGAACCTTTTAGATCCGTGTGTGCTTTATGAATATCTATGTCATCTTGTGGATGCTACCACGCGCTACTTGGAGCCATTTCAAATAACTGCTCTACTATACGAATCCGGTTTACTACTCAGAGTCATCCGGATTAGTGTCAAAGTTCGCATCGACGTAACCCTTTATGACGAACTCCTTTTCACCTCCATAATCGAGAAAATTCCTTAGTCTACTAGATACTAAGGACAAGTTCGACCGCTGTCATGTGATCCGTTACCGGATCACTACTGTACCCCTTGACCAACTCATGGCAAGGCACACTTCATGTGCGGTACACAGCATAGCATACTGTAGAGCCTACGTCTAAAGCATAGGGGACGACCTTCGTCCTTTCTCTCTCTTCTGCTGTGGTCAGGTCTTGAGTCTTACTCAATACTCACACCTTGTAACACAGCCAAGAACTCCTTCTTTGCTGATCTATTTTGAACTCTTTCAAAATCATGTCAAGGTGTGCGTTCTTTGAAAGTATCATCAGACGTCTTGATCTATCTCTATAGATCTTGATGCCCAATATGTAAGCAGCTTTATCCAGGTCTTCCTTTGAAAAACTCTTTTCAAACAACCCTTTATGCTTTCCAGAAATTTTACATCATTTCGGATCAACAATATGTCATTCACATATACTTGTCAGAAATGTTGTAGTGCTCCCACTCACTTTATTGTAGATACAAGTTTCTAACAAACTTTGTACAAACCCAAAAACTTTGATCACTCCATCAAAGCATATATTCTGACTCCGAGATGCTTGCTCTAGTCCATGGAAGGATCGCTGGAGCTAGCATACCTTTTAGCATCCTTAGGATCGACAAAACCTTTCTGATTGCATCACATACAACCTTTCCTTACGAAAACTGGTAAGGAAACTTGTTTTGACATCCATCTGCCAGATTTCATAAATGCAGCTAATGCTAACATGATTCCGACGGACTTAAGCATCGCTACGGATGAGACAATCTCATCGTAGTCAACTCCTTGAACTTGTGAAAATACTCTTTGCCACAAGTCGAGCTTCATAGACGGTAACATTACCGTCCACGTCCGTCTTCTTCTTAAAGACCCATTTATCTCAATGGCTTGCCGATCATCGGGCAAGTTCACCAAAGTCCATGCTTTCTTCTGATACATGGATCCTATCTCGGATTTCATGGCTTCTAACCATTTGTCGGAATATGGGCCCACCATCGCTTCTCCATAGCTCGTAGGTTCAGTATTGTCTAACAACATGATATCTAAGACAGGATTACCGTATCACTCAGGAGTAGTACATATTCTTGTCGTCCTACGAGGTTTGGTAGTGACTTGATCCGAAGTTTCATGATCACTATCATAAACTTCCACTTCAATTGGTGTAGGTGCCACAGGAACAACTTCTTGTGCCCTGCTACACACTAGTTGAAGTTATGGTTCAATAACCTCATCAAGTCTCCACCATCCTCCCACTCAATTCTTTCGAGAGAAACTTTTTCTCGAGAAAGGACCCGTTTCTAGAAGCAATTACTTTTGCTTCCAGATCTGAAATAGGAGGTATACCCAACTGTTTTGGGTATTCTATGAAGATGCATTTATCCGCTTTGGGTTCGAGCTTATCAGCCTGAAACTTTTTCACATAAGCATCGCAGCCCCAAACTTTTAAGAAACGACAACTTAGGTTTCTCTAAACGGTGTCGTCTCAACGGAATTGCGTGGTGCCCCTTTTAAAGTGAATGCGGTTGTCTCTAATGCCTAACCCATAAACGATAGTGGTAATTCGATAAGAGACATCATGATATGCACCATATCCAATAGGGTGCAGTTATGATGTTCGGACACACCATCACACTGTGGTGTTCCAGGCGGTATTAATTGTGAAACACTTTCCACAATGTCTTAATTGTGTGCCAAACTCGTAACTCAGATATCTCTGTGATCATATCATAGACATTTTATCCTCTTGTCACGATGATCTTCAACTTCACTCTGAAATTACTTGAACCTTTCAATAATTCAGACTTGTGTTTCATCAAGTAAATATTCTCAGCATCTACTCAAATCATCTGTGAAGTAAGAACATATCGATATCCACTGCGTGCCTCAGCACTCATTCGACTGCACACATCAAATGTATTACTTCCAACAAGTTGCTCTCTTGTTCCATCTTACTGAAAACGAGGCCTTTCAGTCATCTTGCCCATGTGGTATGATTTGCATGTCTCAAGTGATTCAAAATCAAGTGAGTGCAAACGATCCATCTGCATGGAGTTTCTTCATGCATATATACCAATAGACATGGTTCGCATGTCTCAATCTTTTCAAAAACGAGTGAGTCCAGAGATCCATCTACATGGAGCTTCTTCATGCGTTCTATACCGATATGACTCAAATGGCAGTGCCACAAGTATGTGGAACTATCATTACTATTTTATATCTTTTGGCACGAACATGTGTATCACTACGATCGAGATTCATTTTAGGTGCAAGACCACTGAAGGTATTATTCAAATAAACAGAGTAACCATTATTCTCCTTAAATGAATAACCGTACTGCGATAAACATGATCCAATCATGCTCAACGCAAACACCAAATCTCGATGGTAGAGGGAGCATGCGATGCTTGATCACATCAACCTTGGAAACACTTCCAACACATATCGTCATCTCACCTTTGGCTAGTCTCCGTTTATTCCGCAGCTTTTATTTCGAGTTACTAACACTTAGCAACCGAACCGGTATCTAATACCCTGGTACTGCTAGGAGTACTAGTAAAGTACACATTCATTTAATGTATATCCAATATACTTCTGTCGACCTTGCCTGCCTTCTCATCTACCAAGTATCTAGGGTAGTTCTGCTTCAGTGACCGTTCCCCTCATTACAGGAGCACTTAGTCTCGGGTTTGGGTTTAACTTTGGGATTCTTTGCTAGAGCAGCAAATGATTTGTTGTTTCATGAAGTATCCCTTCTTGCCCTTGCCCTTCTAGAAACTAGTGGTTTTACTAACCATCAACAATTGATGCTCCTTCTTGATTTCTACTTTCGCGGTGTCAAACATCGCGAGTTGCTCAAGGATCATCATATCTATCCCTGATATGTTATAGTTCATCACGAAGCTCTAATAGCTTGGTGGCAGTGACTATGGAGAACCATCACTATCTCATCTGGAAGATTAACTCCCACTCGATTCAAGCGATTGTGGTACTCAGACAATCTGAGCACATGCTCAACGATTGAGCTTTTCTCCCTCAGTTTGCAGGCTTAAGAAACTTGTCAGAGGTCTCATACCTCTTGACGTGGGCACTAGTCTGAAATCCCAATTTCAGTCTTTAGAACATCTCATATGTTCTGCGACATTTCAAAACCGTCTTTGGTGCCACAATTTTAAACCGTTCAACATTACGCACTGAACTATCACGTAGTCATCAAAACGTGTATGTCAGATGTTCCCAACATCCACAAACGACGCTCGAGGTTCAGCACACCGAGCGGTGCATTAAGGACATAAGCCTTCTGTGCAGCAATGAGGACAATCCTCAGTTTACGGACCCAGTCCGCATAATTGCTACTACCAACTTTCAACTAAATTTTCTCTAGGAACATATCTTAACCAGTAGAACTAAAGCGCAAGCTATGACATAATTTGCAAAGACCTTCTGACTATGTTCATGATAATTAAGTTCATCTGATTAATGAACTCCCACTCAGATAGACATCCCTCTAGTCATCTAAGTGATACATGATCCGAGTCAAACTAGGCCGTGTCCGATCATCACGTGAGACGGACTAGTCATCATCGGTGAACATCTCCATGTTGATCGTATCTACTATACGAATCATGTTCGACCTTTCGATCTCTTGTGTTCCGAGGCCATGTCTGTACATGCTAGGCTTGTCAAGTCAACCTAAGTGTTTTGCATGTGTTCCGAGGCCATGTCTGTACATGCTAGGCTCGTCAACACCCGTTGTATTCGAACGTTAGAATCTATCACACCCGATCATCACGTGGTGCTTCGAAACAACGAACCTTCGCAACGGTGCACAGTTAGGGGGAACACGTCTCTTGAAATTTTACTGAGGGATCATCTTATTTATGCTACCGTCGTTCTAAGCAAATAAGATGTAAACATGATAAACATCACATGCAAATCATAAAGTGACGTGATATGGCCAATATCATCTTGCGCCTTTGATCTCCATCTTTGAGGCGCGGCATGATCACCTTCCTCACCGGCATGACACCATGATCTCCATCATTGTGTCTTCATGAAGTTGTCTCGCCAACTATTACTTCTACTACTATGGCTAACGGTTAGCAATAAAGTAAAGTAATTACATGGCGTTTTCATTGACACGCAGGTCATACAATAAATTAAGACAACTCCTATGGCTCCTGCCGGTTGTCATTCTCATCGACATGCAAGTCGTGATTCCTATTACAAGAACATGATCAATCTCATACATCACATATATCATTCATCACATCCTTTTTGGCCATATCACATCACATAGCATACCCTGCAAAAACAAGTTAGACGTCCTCTAATTGTTGTTGCATGTTTTACGTGGCTGCTATGGGTTTCTAGCAAGAACGTTTCTTACCTACGCAAAAGCCACAACGTGATATGCCAATTTCTATTTACCCTTCATAAGGACCCTTTTCATCGAATCCGATCCGACTAAAGTGGGAGAGACAGACACCCGCTAGCCACCTTATGCAACTAGTGTTGGGAATCGTAGCATAATTTAAAATTTTCCTACGCTCACCAAGATGCATCTATGGAGTCTACTAGCAACGAGGGGAAAGGAGTGCATCTACATACCCTTGTAGATCGCGAGCAGAAGCATTCCAATGAACGTGGATGACGGAGTCGTACTCGCCGTGATCCAAATCACCGATGACCGAGTGCCGAACGGACGGCACCTCCGCGTTCAACACACGTACGGTGCAGCGACGTCTCCTCCTTCTTGATCCAGCAAGGGGGAAGGAGAGGTTGATGGAGATCCAGCAGCACGACGGCATGGTGGTGGATGTAGCGGGTCTCCGGCAGGGCTTCGCCAAGCTTCTGCGAGAGAGACAGAGGTGTTGCAGGGGAGGAGGGAGGCGCCCAAGGCTGTAGATTGCTGCCCTCCCTCCCCCCCTTTATATAGGCCCCCATGGGAGGGGGCCGGCCAAAACCCATCTAGGGTTGGGGGGCGGCGGCCAAGGGGTAGAAAGGGGTGCCTTGCCCCCCAAGGCAAGGGGGAAGTCCCCCCACCCTAGGGTTCCCAACCCTAGGCGCATGGGGGAGGCCCAAGGGGGGCGCCCAGCCCACCAGGGGCTGGTTCCCTTCCACTTTCAGCCCATGGGGCCCTCCGGGATAGGCGGCCCCACCCGGTGGACCCCCGGGACCCTTCCGGTGGTCCCGGTACAATACCGGTAACCCCCAAAACATTCCCGGTGGCCGAAACTTGACTTCCTATATATAATTCTTCACCTCCGGACCATTCCGGAACCTCTCGTGACGTCCGGGATCTCATCCGGGACACCGAACAACTTTCGGGTTTCCGCATACATATATCTCTACAACCCTAGCGTCACCGAACCTTAAGTGTGTAGACCCTACGGGTTCGGGAGACATGCAGACATGACCGAGACGCCTCTCCGGTCAATAACCAACAGCGGGATCTGGATACCCATGTTGGCTCCCACATGTTCCACGATGATCTCATCGGATGAACCACGGTGTCGAGGATTCAATCAATCCCGTATGCAATTCCCTTTGTCAAACGGTATGTTACTTGCCCGAGATTCGATCGTCGGTATCCCAATACCTTGTTCAATCTCGTTACCGGCAAGTCTCTTTACTCGTACCGCAATGCATGATCCCGTGACTAACGCCTTAGTCACATTGAGCTCATTATGATGATGCATTACCGAGTGGGCCCAGAGATACCTCTCCGTCACACGGAGTGACAAATCCCAGTCTCGATCCGTGCCAACCCAACAGACACTTTCGGAGATACCCGTAGTGCACCTTTATAGTCACCCAGTTACGTTGTGACGTTTGGCACACCCAAAGCACTCCTGCGGTATCCGGGAGTTGCACGATCTCATGGTCTAAGGAAAAGATACTTGACATTGGAAAAGCTCTAGCAAACGAAACTACACGATCTTTTATGCTATGCTTAGGATTGGGTCTTGTCCATCACATCATTCTCCTAATGATGTGATCCCGTTATCAACGACATCCAATGTCCATGGTCAGGAAACCGTAACCATCTATTGATCAACGAGCTAGTCAACTAGAGGCTTACTAGGGACATGGTGTTGTCTATGTATACACACATGTATCTGAGTTTCCTATCAATACAATTCTAGCATGGATAATAAACGATTATCATGAATAAGGAAATATAATAATAACCAATTTATTATTGCCTCTAGGGCATATTTCCAACAGTCTCCCACTTGCACTAGAGTCAATAATCTAGTTCACATCACCATGTGATTAACACTCACTGGTCACATCACCATGTGACCAACATCTAAAGAGTTTACTAGAGTCAATAATCTAGTTCACATCACTATGTGATTATCACTCAATGTGTTCGGTCTGAACCTTTCAGAACCGTGTGCTTTACGAATATCTATGTCATCTTGTGGATGCTACCACACGCTATTTGGAGCCATTTGAAATAATTGCTCTACTATACGAATCCGGTTTACTACTCAGAGTCATCCGGATTAGTGTCAAAGTTCGCATCGACGTAACCCTTTACGACGAACTCCTTTCCACCTCCATAATCGAGAAAATTCCTTAATCCACTAGGTACTAAGGATAAGTTCGACCGCTGTCATGAGATCCTTTCCCGGATCACCATTGTACCCTCTTGACCAACTCATGGCAAGGCACACTACATGTGCGGTACACAGCATAGCATACTATAGAGCCTACGTCTAAAGCATAGGGGACGACCTTTGTCCTTTCTCTCTCTTCTGCTGTGGTCAGGTCTTGAGTCTCACTCAATACTCACACCTTGTAACACAGCCAAGAACTCCTTCTTTGCTGATCTTATTTTGAACTCTTTCAAAATCATGTCAAGGTGTGCTGTCTTTTGAAAGTATCATCAGGCGTCTTGATCTATCTCTATGGATCTTGATGCCCAATATGTAAGCAGCTTTATCCAGGTCTTCCTTTGAAAAACTCCTTTCAAACAACCCTTTATGCTTTCCAGAAATTTGACATCATTTCGGATCAACAATATGTCATTCACATATACTTATCAGAAATCTTGTAGCGCTCCCACTCACTTTATTGTAAATACAAGTTTCCAACAAACTTTGTATAAACCCAAAAACTTTGATCACTCCATCAAAGCGTATATTCTGACTCCGAGATGCTTGCTCTAATCCATGGAAGGATCGCTGGAGCTAGCATACCTTTTAGCATCCTTAGGATCGACAAAACCTTTCTGATTGCATCACATACAACCTTTCCTTACGAAAACTGGTAAGGAAACTTGTTTTGACATCCATCTGCCAGATTTCATAAATGTAGCTAATGCTAACATGATTCCGACGGACCTAAGCATCGCTACGGATGAGAAAAACTCATCGTAGTCAACTCCTTGAACTTGTGAAAATACTCTTTGCCACAAGTCGAGCTTCATAGATGGTAACATTACGGTCCATGTCCGTCTTCTTCTTAAAGATCCATTTATCTCAATGGCTTGCCGATCATCGGGCAAGTTCACCAAAGTCCATGCTTTGTTCTGATACATGGATTCTATCTCGGATTTCATGGCCTCGAGCCATTCGTCGGAATATGGGCCCACCATCGCTTCTCCATAGCTCGTAGGTTCATTGTTGTCTAGCAACATGACTTCCAAGACAGGATCACGCATTACTCTGAAGTAGTGTGCATCCTCGTCGTCCTACGAGGTTTGGTAGTGACTTGATCCGAAGTTTCATGATCACTATCATAAGCTTCCACTTCAATTGGTGTAGGTGCCACAGGAACAACTTCATGTGCCCTGCTACACACTAGTTGAAGCGACGGTTCAATAACCTTATCAGGTCTCCACCATCCTCCCACTCAATTCTTTCGAGAGAAACTTTTCCTCGAGAAAGGACTCGTTTCTAGAAGCAATTACTTTTTCTTCCAGATCTGAAATAGGAGGTATACCCAACTGTTTTTGGGTATTCTATGAAGATGCATTTATCCGCTTTGGGTTCGAGCTTATCAGCCTGAAACTTTTTCACATAAGCATCGCAGCCCCAAACTTTTAAGAAACGACAACTTAGGTTTCTATAAACGGTGTCGTCTCAACGGATTTGCGTGGTGCCCCTTTTAAAGTGAATGCGGTTGTCTCTAATGCCTAACCCATAAACGATAGTGGTAATTTGATAAGAAACATCATGGTATGCACCATATCCAATAGGCTGCAGTTATGATGTTCGGACACACCATCACACTATGGTGTTCCAGGCGGTATTAATTGTGAAACACTTTCCACAATGTCTCAATTGTGCGCCAAACTCGTATCTCAGATACTCATCTCTATGATCATATCACAGACATTTTATCTTCTTGTCACGACGATCTTCAACTTCACTCTAAAATCACTTGAACCTTTCAACAATTCAGACTAGTGTTTCATCAAGTAAATACACTCAGCATCTACTCAAATCATCTGTGAAGTAAGAACATAACGATATCCACTGCATGCCTCAGCACTCATTGGACTGCGTACATCAAAATGTATTACTTCCAATAAGTTGCTCTCTTGTTCCATCTTACTGAAAACGAGGACTTTCAGTCATCTTGCCCATGTGGTATGATTTGCATGTCTCAAGTGATTCATAATCAAGTGAGTCCAAACGATCCATCTGCATGGAGTTTCTTCATGCATATATACCAATAGACATGGTTCGCATGTCTCAATCTTTTCAAAACGAGTGAGTCCAAGATCCATCTATATGGAGCTTCTTCATGCGTTTTATACCAATATGACTCAAGTGGCAGTGCCACAAGTATGTGGTACTATCATTACTATCTTATATCTTTTGGCACGAACATGTGTATCACGGCGATCGAGATTCATTTCAGGTGCAAGACCATTGAAGGTATTATTCAAATAAACAGAGTAACCATTATTCTCCTTAAATGAATAACCGTATTGCGATAAACATAATCCAATCATGCTCAACGCAAACACCAAACCTCGATGGCAGAGGGAGCATGCGATGCTTGATCACATCAACTTTGGAAACACTTCCAACACATATCGTCATCTCCCCTTTAGCTAGTCTCCGTTTATTCCGCAGCTTTTATTTCGAGTTACTAACACTTAGCAACCGAACCGGTATTCCTGGTGCTGCTAGGAGTACTAGTAAAGTACACATTCATATAATGTATATCCAATATACTTCTGTCGACCTTGCCTGCCTTCTCATCTACCAAATATCTAGGGTAGTACTGCTTCAGTGACCGTTCCTCTCATTACAGAAGCACTTAGTCTCGGGTTTGGGTTCAACCTTGGGATTCTTCACTAGAGCAGCAAACGACTTGCTGTTTCATGAAGTATCCCTTTTGCCCTTGCCCTTCTTAAACTAGTGGTTTTACTAACCATCAACAATTGATGCTCCTTCTTGATTTCTACTCTCGCGGTGTCAAACATCGCGAATAGCTCAAGGATCATCATAACTATCCTTGATATGTTATAGTTCATCACGAAGCTCTACTAGCTTGGTGGCAGTGACTATGGAGAACTATCACTATCTCATCTGGGAGATTAACTCCCACTCGATTCAAGCGATTGTGGCACTCAGACAATCTGAGCACATGCTCAACGATTGAGCTTTTCTCCCTTAGTTTGCAGGCTTAAGAAACTTGTCAGAGGTCTCATACCTCTTGACGTGGGCACTAGTCTGAAATCCCAATTTCAGTCTTCGAAACATCTCACATGTTCTGCGACGTTTCAAAAACGTCTTGGGTGCCACAATTCTAAACCTCACTGAACTATCACGTAGTCATCAAAACGTGTATGTCAGATGTTTCGTAACATCTACAGACGACGCTGAGGTTCAGCACACCGAGCGGTGCATTAAGGACATAAGCATTCTGTGCAGCAATGAGGACAATCCTCAGTTTACGGACCCAGTCCGCATAATTGCTACTACCAACTTTCAACTAAATTTTCTCTAGGAACATATCTTAACCAGTAGAACTAAAGCGCAAGCTATGACATAATTTGCAAATACCTTTTTGACTATGTTCATGATAATGAAGTTCATCTGATTATGAACTCCCACTCAGATAGACATCCCTCTAGTCATCTAAGTGAAACATGATCCGAGTTTAACTAGGCCGTGTCCGATCATCACGTGAGACGGACTAGTCAAGATCGGTGAACATCTCCCTGTTGATCGTATCTTCTATACGACTCATGCTCGACCTTTCGGTCCTCCGTGTTCCGAGGCCATGTCTGTACATGCTAGGCTCGTCAAGTCAACCTAAGTGTATTGCGTGTGTTCCGAGGCCATGTCTGTACATGCTAGGCTCGTCAACACCCGTTGTATTCGAACGTTAGAATCTATCACACCCGATCATCACGTGGTGCTTTGAAACAATGAACCTTCGCAACGGTGCACAGTTAGGGTGAACACTTTCTTGAAATTATTATAAGGGATCATCTTACTTACTACCGTCGTTCTAAGCAAATAAGATGCAAAAACATGATAAACATCACATGCAATCAAATAGTGACATGATATGGCCAATTCCATCATGCTCCTTTGATCTCCATCTTCGGGGCACCATGATCATCTTCGTCACCGGCATGACACCATGATCTCCATCATCATGATCTCCATCATTGTGTATTCATGAAGTCGTCACGCCAACGATTACTTCTACTTCTATGGCTAACGCGTTTAGCAACAAAGTAAAGTAATTTACATGGCGCTATTCAATGACACGCAGGTCATGCAAAATAATAAAGACAACTCCTATGGCTCCTGCCGGTTGTCATACTCATCGACATGCAAGTCGTGATTCCTATTACAAGAATATGATCAATCTCATACATCACATATATCATTCATCACATCTTCTGGCCATATCACATCACATAACACATGCTACAAAAACAAGTTAGACGTCCTCTAATTGTTGTTGCAAGTTTTTACGTGGTTTGTAGGTTTCTAGCAAGAACGTTTCTTACCTACGTATGACCACAACGTGATTTGCCAATTTATATTTACCCTTCATAAGGACCCTTTTCATCGAATCCGTTCCGACTAAAGTAGGAGAGACACACACCCGCCAGCCACCTTATGCAACTAGTGCATGTCAATCGGTGGAACCTGTCTCACGTAAGCGTACGTGTAAGGTCGGTCCGGGCCGCTTCATCCTACAATGCCGCCGAAACAAGAAACGACTAGTAGCGGCAAGAAGAATTGGCAAACTCAACGCCCACAACTTCTTTGTGTTCTACTCGTGCATAGTAACTACGCATAGGCCTAGCTCATGATGCCACTGTTGGGAATCGTAGCATAATTTAAAATTTTCCTACGGTCACCAAGATGCATCTATGGAGTCTACTAGCAACGAGGGGAAAGGAGTGCATCTACATACCCTTGTAGATCGCGAGCGGAAGCGTTCCAATGAACGTGGATGACGGAGTCGTACTCGCCGTGATCCAAATCACCGATGACCGAGTGCCGAACGGACGGCACCTCCGCGTTCAACACACGTACGGTGCAGCGACGTCTCCTCCTTCTTGATCCAGCAAGGGGGAAGGAGAGGTTGATGGAGATCCAGCAGCACGACGGCGTGGTGGTGGATGTAGCGGGTCTCCGGCAGGGCTTCGCCAAGCTTCTGCGAGAGAGAGAGAGAGAGGTGTTGCAGGGGAGGAGGGAGGCGCCCAAGGCTGTAGATTGCTGCCCTCCCTCCCCCCCTTTATATAGGCCCCCTTGGGAGGGGGGCCGGCCAAAACCCATCTAGGGTTGGGGGGGCGGCGGCCAAGGGGTGGAAAGGGGTGCCTTGCCCCCCAAGGCAAGGGAGAAGTCCCCCCACCCTAGGGTTCCCAACCCTAGGCGCATGGGGGAGGCCCAAGGGGGGCGCCCAGCCCACTAGGGGCTGGTTCCCTTCCACTTTCAGCCCATGGGGCCCTCCGGGATAGGTGGCCCCACCCGGTGGACCCCCGGGACCCTTCCGGTGGTCCCGGTACAATACCGGTAACCCCCGAAACTTTCCCGGTGGCCGAAACTTGACTTCCTATATATAATTCTTCACCTCCGGACCATTCCGGAACCTCTCGTGACGTCCGGGATCTCATCCGGGACTCCGAACAACTTTCGGGTTTCCGCATACATATATCTCTACAACCCTAGCGTCACCGAACCTTAAGTGTGTAGACCCTACGGGTTCGGGAGACATGCAGACATGACCGAGACGCCTCTCCGGTCAATAACCAACAGCGGGATCTGGATACCCATGTTGGCTCCCACACGTTCCACGATGATCTCATCGGATGAACCACGGTGTCGAGGATTCAATCAATCCCGTATGCAATTCCCTTTGTCAAACGGTATGTTACTTGCCCGAGATTCGATCGTTGGTATCCCAATACCTTGTTCAATCTCGTTACCGGCAAGTCTCTTTACTCGTACCGCAATGCATGATCCCGTGACTAACGCCTTAGTCACATTGAGCTCATTATGATGATGCATTACCGAGTGGGCCCAGAGATACCTCTCCGTCACACGGAGTGACAAATCCCAGTCTCGATCCGTGCCAACCCAACAGACACTTTCGGAGATACCCGTAGTGCACCTTTATAGTCACCCAGTTACGTTGTGACGTTTGGCACACCCAAAGCACTCCTACGGTATCCGGGAGTTGCACGATCTCATGGTCTAAGGAAAAGATACTTGACATTGGAAAAGCTCTAGCAAACGAAACTACACGGTCTTTTATGCTATGCTTAGGATTGGGTCTTGTCCATCACATCATTCTCCTAATGATGTGATCCCGTTATCAACGACATCCAATGTCCATGGTCAGGAAACCGTAACCATCTATTGATCAACGAGCTAGTCAACTAGAGGCTTACTAGGGACATGGTGTTGTCTATGTATCCACACATGTATCTGAGTTTCCTATCAATACAATTCTAGCATGGATAATAAACGATTATCATGAATAAGGAAATATAATAATAACCAATTTATTATTGCCTCTAGGGCATATTTCCAACAACTAGTGCATGTCAGTCGGTGGAACCTGTCTCACGTAAGAGTACGTGTAAGGTCGGTCCGGGCCGCTTCATCCCACGATGCCGCCGAATCAAGATAAGACTAGTAACGGCAAGAAGGATTGGCAACATCAACGCCCACAACTGCTTTGTGTTCTACTCGTGCATAGTAACTACGCATAGGCCTGGCTCATGATGCCACTGTGGGGATCGTAGCAGAATTTTAAAATTTCCTACGCATCACCAAGATCCATCTATGGAGTATACTAGCAACGAGGGGAAAAGAGTGCATCTACATACCCTTGTAGATCGCGAGCGGAAGCGTTCCAATGAACGAGGTTGATGGAGTCGTACTCGCCGTGATCCAAATCACCGATGACCGAGTGCCGAACGGACGGCACCTCCGCGTTCAACACACGTACGGAGCAGCGACGTCTCCTCCTTCTTGATCCAGCAAGGGGGAAGGAGAGGCTGATGGAGATCCAGCAGCACGACGGCGTGGTGGTGGATGTAGCGGGATCTCGGCAGGGCTTCGCCGAGCTTCTACGAGAGGGAGAGGTGATGCAGGGGAGGAGGGAGGCGCCAAAGGCTGTAGTATTGCTGCCCTCCCTCCCCCCTTTATATAGGCCCCCTGGGAGGGGGGCGCCGGCCTGGAACCCATCTACATGGGGGGCAGCGGCCAGGGGGAGACTTGCCCCCCAAGGCATGTGGGGCGCCCCCCCCACCCTAGGGTTTCCAACCCTAGGCGCAAGGGGGAGGCCCATGGGGGGCGCCCCAGCCCACGAAGGGCTGGTTCCCTTCCCACTTCAGCCCATGGGGCCCTCCGGGATGGGTGGCCCCACCCGGTGGACCCCCGGGACCCTTCCGGTGGTCCCGGTACAATACCGATAACCCCCGAAACTTTCCCGGTGGCCGAAACTTGACTTCCTATATATAATTCTTCACCTCCGGACCATTCCGGAACTCCTCGTGACGTCCGGGATCTCATACGGGACTCCGAACAACTTTCGGGTTTCCGCATACTCATATCTCTACAACCCTAGCGTCACCGAACCTTAAGTGTGTAGACCCTACGGGTTCGGGAGACATGCAGACATGTCCGAGACGCCTCTCCGGTCAATAACCAACAGCGGGATCTGGATACCCATGTTGGCTCCCACATGTTCCACGATGATCTCATCGGATGAACCACGATGTCGAGGATTCAATCAATCCCGTATACAATTCCCTTTGTCAATCGGTATGTTACTTGCCCGAGATTCGATCGTCGGTATCCCAATACCTTGTTCAATCTCATTACCGGCAAGTCACTTTACTCGTACCGTAATGCATGATCCCGTGGCTAACTCCTTAGTCACATTGAGTTCATTATGATGATGCATTACCGAGTGGGCCCAGAGATACCTCTCCGTCATACGGAGTGACAAATCCCAGTCTCGATCCGTGCCAACCCAACAGACACTTTCAGAGATACCCGTAATGCACATTTATAGTCACCCAGTTACGTTGTGACGTTTGGTACACCCAAAGCACTCCTACGGTATCCGGGAGTTGCACGATCTCATGGTCTAGGGAAATGATACTTGACATTGGAAAAGCTCTAGCAAACGAACTACACGATCTTTTATGCTATGCTTAGGATTGGGTCTTGTCCATCACATCATTCTCCTAATGATGTGATCCCGTTATCAACGACATCCAATGTCCATGGTCAGGAAACCGTAACCATCTATTGATCAACGAGCTAGTCAACTAGAGGCTTACTAGGGACATGGTGTTGTCTATGTATCCACACATGTATCTGAGTTTCCTATCAATACAATTCTAGCATGGACAATAAACGATTATCATGAACAAGGAAATATAATAATAACCAATTTATTATTGCCTCTAGGGTATATTTCCAACAATACGGTCACCGGAAATATTCGGGGGTATACCGGTATTGTATCGGGACCACCGGAGGGGTTCCGGGGGTCCACCGGGAGGGTCCACCTGCCCCGGAGGGCCTTATGGGCTGTAGGTGGAAGGGAACCAGCCCTTAGTGGGCTGGGCGCCAACCCTCCTAGGGCCCATGCGCCTAGGGTTTGGGGGAAACCCTAAAGGGCCCCCCCCTTGCTTGGGGGGCAAGCCACCTCCCCCTTGGCCGCCGCCCCCCTCTAGATCCCATCTAGAGGGGCCGGCCCCCTTCCCCCTTCTCCCTATAAATAGAGGGGTGAGGGGAGGGCTGCAGCACCACATCCAAGGCGCAGCCCCTCCCCTTCCCAACACCTCTCCTCCTCCGCGTGTGCTTGGCGAAGCCCTGCCGGAGAACTGTCACTCCACCACCACCACGCCGTCTTGCTGCTGTTGGAGCCTTCTTCCTCAACCTCTCCCTCCTCCTTGCTGGATCAAGGCGTGGGAGACGTCACCGCTCCGTACGTGTGTTGAACGCGGAGGTGCCGTCCGTTCGGCGTTTAGATCATCGGTGATTTGGATCACGACGAGTACGACTCCATCAACCCCGTTCTCTTGAACGCTTCCGCTCGCGATCTACAAGGGTATGTAGATGCACTCCTCCCCTCTCGTTGCTAGTAAACTCCGTAGATTGATCTTGGTGATGCGTAGAAAATTTTAATTTCTGCTACGATACCCAACAGTGGCATCATGAGCTAGGTCTATGCGTAGTTTCTATGCACGAGTAGAACACAAGTTGTTGTGGGCGTCGATTTTGTCAATTTACTTGCCGTTACTAGTCTTATCTTGATTCGGCGGCATCGTGGGATGAAGCGGCCCGGATCGACCTTACACGTACGCTTACGTGAGACAGGTTCCACCGACTGACATGCACTAGTTGCATAAGGTGGCTAGCGGGTGTCTGTCTCTCGCACTTTAGTCGGATCGGATTCGATGAAAAGGGTCCTTATGAAGGGTAAATAGAAATTGGCATATCACGTTGTGGTTTTGGCGTAGGTAAGAATCGTTCTTGCTAGAAACCTATAGCAGCCACGTAAAAGTTTGCAACAACAATTAGAGGACGTCTAACTTGTTTTTGCAGCAAGTGTCATGTGATGTGATATGGCTAGAAGGATGTGATGAATGATATATGTGATGTATGAGATTGATCATGTTCTTGTAATAGGAATCACGACTTGCATGTCGATGAGTATGACAACCGGCAGGAGCCATAGAAGTTGTCTTAATTTATTTATGACCTGCGTGTCAACTGGAACGTCATGTAATTACTTTACTTTATTGCTAACCGTTAGCCATAGTAGTAGAAGTAATAGTTGGCGAGACAACTTCATGAAGACATGATGATGGAGATCATGATGATGGAGATCATGGTGTCATGCCGGTGACGATGATGAACATGGCGCCCCGAAGATGGAGATCAAAAGGAGCAAAATGATATTGGCCATATCATGTCACTATTTGATTGCATGTGATGTTTATCATGTTTTACATCTTATTTGCTTAGAACAACGGTAGCATAAATAAGATGATCCCTCGCTAAAATTTCAAGAAAGTGTTCCCCCTAACTGTGCACGATTGCGAAGGTTCGTTGTTCCGAAGCACCACGTGATGATCGGGTGTGATAGGTTCTAACGTTCGCATACAACGGGTGTAAGCCAGATTTACACACGCAATACACTTAGGTTGACTTGACGAGCCTAGCATGTACAGACATGGCCTCGGAACACAAGAGACCGAAAGGTCGAACATGAGTCGTATAGCAGATACGATCAACATGAAGATGTTCACCGATGATGACTAGTCCGTCTCACGTGATGATCGGACACGGCCTAGTTGACTCGGATCATGTATCACTTAGATGACTAGAGGGATGTCTGTCTAAGTGGGAGTTCGTTAATAATTTGATTAGATGAACTTCATTATCATGAACTTAGTCTAAAAACCTTTACAATATGTCTTGTAGATCAAATGGCCCACGCTAATGTTGCCCTCAACTTCAACGCGTTCCTAGAGAAAACCAAGCTGAAAGACGATGGTAGCAACTACACGGACTGGGTCCGTAACCTGAGGATTATCCTCATAGCTGCCAAGAAAGCATATGTCCTTGAAGCACCGCTAGGTGATGCACCTGTTTTCCCAACAACTCAAGACGTTCTGAACGCCTGGCAGTCACGTAGTGATGATTACTCCCTGGTTCAGTGCGGCATGCTTTACAGCTTAGAACCGGGGCTCCAAAAGCGTTTTGAGCAGCACGGAGCATATGAGATGTTCCAAGAGCTGAAAATGGTTTTCCAAGCTCATGCCCGGGTCGAGAGATATGAAGTCTCCGACAGGTTCTACAGTTGTAAGATGGAGGAGAATAGTTTCGTCAGCGAACACATACTCAAAATGTCTGGGTTGCACAACCGCTTGTCTCAGCTGGGAGTTAATCTCCCAGATGACGCGGTCGTTGACAGAATCCTTCAGCCGCTCCCACCTAGCTACAAGAGCTTTGTGATGAACTTCAATATGCAGGGGATGGAAAAGACCATTCCTGAGGTATATTCAATGCTGAAATCAGCGGAGGTGGAGATCAAAAAGGAACGTCAAGTGTTGATGGTGAATAAAACCCCTAAGTTCAAGAAAGGCAAGGGTAAGAAGAACTTCAAGAAAGACGGCAAGGGAGTTGCCACGCCCGGTAAGCAAGCTGCCGGGAAGAAGACAAAGAATGGACCCAAGCCTGAGACTGAGTGCTTTTATTGCAAGGGAAACGGTCACTGGAAGTGGAACTGCCCCAAGTACTTAGCGGATAAGAAGGCCGGCAATACCAAAGGTATATGTGATATACATGTTATAGATGTGTACCTAACCAGCGCTCGTAGTAGCTCCTGGGTATTTGATACCAGTGCGGTTGCTCATATTTGTAACTCAAAGCAGGAGCTGCGGAATAAGCGGAGACTGGCGAAGGATGAGGTGATGATGCGCGTCGGGAATGGTTCCAAGGTCGATGTGATCGCCGTCGGCGCGCTACCTCTACATTTACCTACGGGACTAGTTTTAAACCTCAATAATTGTTATTTAGTGCCAGCTTTGAGCATGAACATTGTATCTGGATCTCGTTTAATGCGAGATGGCTACTCATTTAAATCCGAGAATAATGGTTGTTCTATTTATATGAGAGATATGTTTTATGGTCATGCCCCGCTGGTCAATGGTTTATTCTTAATGAATCTCGAACGTGATGTTACACATATTCATAGTGTGAATGCCAATAAATGTAAGGTTGATAATGATAGTCCCACATACTTGTGGCACTACTGCCTTGGTCACATTGGTGTCAAACGCATAAAGAAACTCCATGCAGATGGACTTTTGGAGTCTCTTGATTATGAATCATTTGACACGTGCGAACTATGCCTCATGGGCAAAATGACCAAGACTCCGTTCTCCGGAACAGTGGAGCGAGCAACCAACTTATTGGAAATTATACATACTGATGTGTGCGGTCCAATGAGCGTTGAGGCTCGCAGTGGCTATCGTTATGTTCTCACCCTCACTGATGACTTGAGTAGATATGGGTATGTCTACTTAATGAAACACAAGTCTGAGACCTTTGAAAAGTTCAAGGAATTTCAGAGTGAGGTTGAGAATCAACGTGACAGGAAAATAAAGTTCTTACGATCAGATCGTGGAGGGGAATATTTGAGTCATGAATTTGGCACACACTTAAGGAAATGTGGAATTGTTTCACAACTCACGCCGCCAGGAACACCTCAGCGTAATGGTGTGTCCGAACGTCTTAATCGCACTCTATTGGATATGGTGCGATCTATGATGTCTCTTACCGATCTACCGCTATCATTCTGGGGTTATGCTTTAGAGACTGCCGCATTCACTTTAAATAGGGCTCCGTCGAAATCCGTTGAGACGACACCGTATGAATTATGGTTTGGAAAGAAACCTAAGCTGCCGTTTCTTAAAGTTTGGGGATGCGATGCTTATGTCAAGAAACTTCAACCTGAAAAGCTTGAACCCAAGTCAGAAAAATGCGTCTTTATAGGATACCCTAAGGAAACCATTGGGTATACCTTCTACCTCAGATCCGAAGGCAAGATCTTCGTTGCCAAGAACGGGTCCTTTCTGGAGAAAGAGTTTCTCTCGAAAGAAGTAAGTGGGAGGAAAGTGGAACTTGATGAGATGACCCCTCTCGAACCAGAAAGTAGCGCAGCACAAGAAAATGTTTCTGTGGTGCCTGCACCGACTAGAGAGGAAGTTAATGATGACGATCATGATCAAGTTACCACTGAACTTCGTAGGTCCACAAGGACACGTTCCGCACCAGAGTGGTACGGCAACCCTGTCCTAGAAATCATGTTGTTGGACAACGGTGAACCTTCGAACTATGAAGAAGCAATGGCGGGTCCAGATTCCAACAAATGGCTCGAAGCCATGCAATCCGAGATAGGATCCATGTATGAAAACAAAGTGTGGACTTTGACAGACTTGCCCGATGATCGGCGAGCAATAGAAAATAAATGGATTTTTAAGAAGAAGACGGACGCGGATGGAAATGTTACCATCTATAAAGCTCGACTTGTCGCTAAGGGTTATCGACAAGTTCAAGGAGTTGACTACGATGAGACCTTCTCACCCGTAGCGAAGCTGAAGTCCGTCCGAATCATGTTAGAAATTGCCGCGTTCTAAGATTATGAAATATGGCAAATGGACGTCAAAACGGCGTTCCTTAACGGCTTCCTTAAGGAAGAATTGTATATGATGCAGCCGAAGGTTTTGTCGATCCTAAGAATGCTGACAAAGTATGCAAGCTCCAACGCTCAATCTATGGGCTGGTGCAGGCATCTCGGAGTTGGAACATTCGCTTTGATGAGATGATCAAAGCGTTTGGGTTTACACAGACTTATGGAGAAGCCTGTGTTTACAAGAAAGTGAGTGGGAGCTCTATAGCATTTCTGATATTGTATGTGGATGACATACTATTGAGGAAATGATATAGAATTCTTGGAAAGTATAAAGGCCTACTTGAATAAGTGTTTTTCAATGAAGGACCTTGGAGAAGCTGCTTACATATTAGGCATCAAGATCTATAGAGATAGATCGAGACGCCTCATAGGTCTTTCACAAAGCACATACCTTGACAAGATATTGAAGAAGTTCAATATGGATCAGTCCAAGAAGGGGTTCTTGCCTGTATTGCAAGGTGTGAGATTGAGCACGGCTCAATGCCCGACCACGGCAGAAGATAGAGAAAAGATGAGTGTCGTCCCCTATGCCTCGGCCATAGGGTCTATTATGTATGCCATGCTGTGTACCAGACCTGATGTAAACCTTGCCGTAAGTTTGATAGGAAGGTACCAAAGTAATCCCGGCATGGAACACTGGACAGCGGTCAAGAACATCCTGAAGTACCTGAAAAGGACTAAGGATATGTTTCTCGTTTATGGAGGTGACGAAGAGCTCGTCGTAAAGGGTTACGTCGATGCTAGCTTCGACACAGATCTGGATGACTCTAAGTCACAAACCGGATACGTGTATATTTTGAATGGTGGGGCAGTCAGCTGGTGCAGTTACAAGCAAAGCGTCGTGGCGGGATCTACATGTGAAGCGGAGTACATGGCAGCCTCGGAGGCAACACATGAAGCAATCTGGATGAAGGAGTTCATTGCCGACCTAGGAGTTATTCCCAATGCATCGGGGCCGATGACTCTCTTCTGTGACAACACTGGAGCTATTGCCCTTGCCAAGGAGCCCAGGTTTCACAAGAAGACCAGGCACATTAAGCGTCGCTTCAACTCCATTCGTGAAAATGTTCAAAATGGAGACATAGATATTTGTAAAGTGCATACGGATTTGAAAGTCGCAAATCCGTTGACTAAACCTCTTCCACGAGCGAAACATGATCAACACCAGAACTCTATGGGTGTACGATTCATCACAATGTAACTAGATTATTGACTCTAGTGCAAGTGGGAGACTGTTGGAAATATGCCCTAGAGGCAATAATAAAATGGTTATTATTATATTTCCTTGTTCATGATAATTGTCTATTCTTCATGCTTTAATTGTGTTATCCGGAAATCGTAATACATATGTGAATACATAGACCATAACATGTCCCTAGTGAGCCTCTAGTTGACTAGCTCGTTGATCAATAGATGGTTACGGTTTCCTGACCATGGACATTGGATGTCATTGATAACGGGATCACATCATTAGGAGAATGATGTGATGGACAAGACCCAATCCTAAGCATAGCACTAGATCGTGTAGTTCGTTTGCTAAAGCTTTTCTAATGTCAAGTATCATTTCCTTAGACCATGAGATTGTGCAACTCCCGGATACCGTAGGAATGCTTTGGGTGTACCAAACGTCACAACGTAACTGGGTGGCTATAAAGGTGCACTACAGGTATCTCCGAAAGTGTCTGTTGGGTTGGCTCGGATCGAGACTGGGATTTGTCACTCCGTATGACGGAGAGGTATCTCTGGGCCCACTCGGTATTGCATCATCATAATGAGCTCAGTGTGACTAAGTAGTTAGTCACGGGATCATGCATTACGGAACGAGTAAAGTGACTTGCCGGTAACGAGATTAAATGAGGTATTGGGATACCGACGATCGAATCTCGGGCAAGTAACGTACCGATTGACAAAGGGAATTGTATACGGGATTGCTTGAATCCTCGACATCGTGGTTCATCCGATGAGATCATCGTGGAACATGTGGGATCCAACATGGGTATCCAGATCCCGCTGTTGGTTATTGGCTAGAGAGGTGTTTCGGTCATGTCTGCATGATTCCCGAACCCGTAGGGTCTACACACTTAAGGTTCGATGACGCTAGGGTTATAAGGAAGGTTTGTATGTGATTACCGAATGTTGTTCGGAGTCCCGGATGAGATCCCGGGCGTCACGAGGAGTTCCGGAATGGTCCGGAGGTAAGGATTTATATATGGGAAGTCACCATACGGTCACCGGAAATATTCGGGGGTATACCGGTATTGTACCGAGACCAGCGGAGGGGTTCCGGGGGGTCCACCGGGAGGGTCCACCTGCCCCGGAGGGCCTTATGGGCTGTAGGTGGAAGGGAACCAACCCTTAGTGGGCTGGGCGCCAACCCCCCTAGGGCCCATGCGCCTAGGGTTTGGGGGAAACCCTAAAGGGGGGCGCCCCCCCTTGCTTGGGGGGCAAGCCACCTCCCCCTTGGCCGCCACCCCCCTCTAGATCCCATCTAGAGGGCCCGGCCCCCTGCCCCCTTCTCCCTATAAATAGAGGGGTGAGGGGAGGGCTGCAACACCACATCCAAGGCGCAGCCCCTCCCCTTCCCAACACCTCTCCTCCTTCGCGTGTGCTTGGCGAAGCCCTGCTGGAGAACTGTCACTCCACCACCACCACGCCGTCGTGCTGCTGTTGGAGCCTTCTTCCTCAACCTCTCCCTCCTCCTTGCTGGATCAAGGCGTGGGAGACGTCACCGCTCCGTACGTGTGTTGAACGCGGAGGTGCCGTCCGTTCGGCACTTGGATCATCGGTGATTTGGATCACGACGAGTACGACTCCATCAACCCCGTTCTCTTGAACGCTTTCGCTCGCGATCTACAAGGGTATGTAGATGCACTCCTCCCCTCTCGTTGCTAGTAAACTCCATAGATTGATCTTGGTGATGCGTAGAAAATTTTAATTTCTGCTACGATACCCAACACAAGAGTGTAGGGCCACTGATGGAATACTAGCATCCTATACTAAGCATTTAGGATAGCAGGTAATGGTATCAACAAATTGTAGCAACAATGACAGGCTATGCAACAGAAAAGGATTAACCGAAAGCAGTAACATGCTACACTATCTAATGTAAGCAGTAGAGAGAAGGAATAGGTGATATCGGGTTGATCAAGGGGGAGGGGCTTGCCTGGTTGCTCTAGCAAGAAGGAGGGGTCGTCGTCGATGTAGCCGATCACGGGGGTATCAGCAACGGTCTCGGGGGTCTACCGGAAAGAAGTAACGGAGGGGAACACAATAAATAACAGAGCAATCAAAGCATCACAAAACATAACATGGCAATACGCGGTGTTAGGGGTGACCTAACGCATCACTAGGTGCTACCGGCGAAGGGGGGAAACATCCGGGAAAGTATTCCCGGTGTTAGGCATTTTCGGACAGATGAAACGGAGGGGGACGGTTCCATGTGCGCTATGCTAGGGACGTGTGGCGGACGAACAGACTGCATATTTGGATTCGTCTCGTCGTTGTGAGTAACTTTCATGTATATAATATTTTCATCCGAGTTACAGATTATTTTATATGGTTTTTCAAAGTTTATTTGAATTTCTGAAATTACAAGATTATATCAATTTGAATTAAAAAGAGTAAATACTCTTGTCACCTAGTCCTACTCTAGCCAAAGTGTATGACAGTGGGGCCAGGGGGGTCCAGTCAGCAGAGCTGACCCGATCAACATTTGACTGGTCAAAAAATTAGGTTTTTAATTAAACAGTTTAAATAACTGAGGGGTCCACCTGTCACTTTCTATTAAACTAATTTATAATTAAATTAATACTAACTAAAATTAGCACTAATCTAAATAGGGCTGGCCCTACATGACAGAGACACAGCTAGGCTATCAAGCTGTGCTCGCCATGGCCTCGCGTGTGGCAACGAGCAGTAGTCGCAGCCACTTAGCGCGATAGCGGCTGGTCGGAGCCGGCGGCAGTGGGCGTCGGTGAGGCGCGGTGGGGGTGAGCCGCGACAGCGGTGGGTGGAGCCGGCGCGCCACGGCGCGGCTCGGCGGGCATGGCCGGCCGGAGCAGGCGCGGTAGGGCGGAGGGGAGCCGTGCGGGCGGCCAGGGGAGACGCCGCAGCACAGGAAGCGGGCACGGCGAACAGCATCTAGCGGCGCAGGAGGAGAAGCAGCACGCAGGCAGCAACAGGGGCAGCAGTAGGCGCGGGGCGCACGCGGACGCGTCCAAAGCGCGGCTCGAAATGGCCGTCGACGCGAGAGCAGACGAGCAGGGGCGTAGCGATGTGGATCTCCATCTATGGCTCAAATTCGAGTAAACCAAAGAAGGGGAAAGGGCGGGTGCTCACAGTGGAGCCGTAGGTGCGATCGAGGAGGCCGGGGGAGGTCGAGGGTGACAGATCGGACGACGGGGTCGCGGTAGCCGTGGCGGGGAAGATCGACGCATGCGACGTGGCGGCGGCCTCCAAGCTGTGACCCGGCGGTGTAGACGACGGAGACGACCTTGGCGGGACCTCTGGACACCTTGGCGCGGCTCGGGGTGGCTCCGGTGCATGCGAACGACGCCGGCGAGGCGGCGACCGAGCTCAGTTGCGAACAAATTGAGAGGAAGAGGGTGAGAGGGGGAATGGGATAGAGCTAGGGTTCGACGAGGGGGCTCGGGTGCGTCAAGTAGGCGCCGTGGGGGAGGGCAGATGGTTGCTACGGCGACATGCCTCGGCCACAGCCGGGGGATCTCTGCCACGATCCCCCCTGTGAACAGGAGGAAGGGGACGGTAGCTAGATGGGCCGCCTGGTTGGCCTGGTGGCTAGCAGGGCCAAGGCCCAACGGTGGACGGGGATTTCTTTTTCTTTTACTTTATTTTTCTGTCTTTGTTTTTCTTTTCTTTTTCTTATTTTCTTTTTACTGTTTTATATTTTATCTTAGTTTTGTAAAATACAAAAATGATCCCTAAATTAGTATTACCACTAAACCCACTGCCACAAAAAGTTTAACCCCTAGCTGAAATAGTTCAACATTTTATTAATTATAAAGACATTTAAATATTTGTTTTGCTACTGTTTTATTCATCTTAGAGTATTTAAACATTTTATAAAAGTGTGGTTCCTCCACCGTAGTTACTTCTGCATTAATTGGCACAACCCGCACATTTTAGTTTTAAAGTTTGAAAACTTTTGATGTTTGCCTTTAATTCAATTTTGAATTTGAATCGGTTTTGAACTAATGCGAGTTTAACAACAATAATTGTGGTGACGTGGCATTTTAGTTTTAAAGTTTGAAAACTTTTGATGTTTGCCTTTAATTCAATTTTGAATTTGAATCAGTTTTGAACTAATGCGAGTTTAACAACAATAATTGTGGTGATGTGGCATCATTAGCAGGGAATTACTGTAGCATAACTATCCGGGCGTCACAGGAGGCACCTGTAGAGCATCTTTATAGTCACCCAGTTACGTTGTGACGTTTGATAGCACACAAAGTGTTCCTCCGGTATTCGGGAGTTGCATAATCTCATAGTCAGAGGAATATGTATAAGTCATGAAGAAAGCAATATCAATAAAACTAAACGATCATTATGCTAAGCTAACGGATGGGTCTTGTCCATCACATCATTCTCAAATGATGTGATCCCGTTCATCAAATGACAACACATGTCCATGTCAGGAAACTTAACCATCTTTGATTAGCGAGCTGGTCAAGTAGAGGCATACTAGGGACACTCTGTTTGTCTATGTATTCACACAAGTACTAAGTTTCCAGTTCATACAATTCTAGCATGAATAATAAACATTTATCGTGATATAAGAAAATATAAATAACAACTTTATTATTGCCTCTAGGGCATATTTCTTTCAGCTAGGGTTAGCTGTCTGGGAGAGAGGGAGCAGTGGCGTCCATGCGGTGGGGAAGTGAAAGTGGACTGGCCAGCCCACGACTTCGCCATAAAAAAGAACACGGTCGGGGCGGATGGGTGGCTGACCGGCGGGCCCGCCCATTCATGTGGATTAAATGGAGTCGGTGGAAGGTAGTTGGACGGCCGACACGCAGGCCCGAGGCGGAAAACGATTAAACACGTGCGCGTCCATTTTACCGCAAAGCCTGATCAAATTTGCACTTGGAATGGGTTGAGCCGGACCAGAAACGGACATAGACATATTTTACTGATGGGATCGGGCATTAAGGCGTCTCGTCTGTTCGTTTGGGCCAAAGATACACCGAATAATTTGCGGTCCTGCGTTGGAGTTGGCTTCATGTCCATTTTGCCGATGCAAACAGACACAATTCGAACAAAATGGATGCTCGTTTTTTGCCATGTGTTTGAGTTGGCTTATCCTTGTCAGAGCATCTACAGCCGGTTATCTCAAACCCGCCTCAATCGCTCGGGCGGGCCGCCCGGTCACTGCTCGATCACAATTTTTTGACCCAAACAGGCCCCTCAAACGGCCCTCAAATGTCCGGGCTGACCGGCACCCCACATATCCAGCCCAAAATATGTGGCGGATATGGGGGCGCCCGGGCACGCCCGCCACATCGGACCCGACCCATACTAACCCACCCGACCTCACATAAATTCCTCCCCATCCGCTTGCCGGGCCAAACCCGAGCCACTTCACTCCCTCCCCTCCGCCACCCAAGCTCGTCTCCGGCCTGACGGGCAGCGGATCCGAGTCCTTCACCCCAGATCCGTCGACCCCGAGCTCATCCTACACGGCCCCGAGGAGGAGATGACCGTCCGGCTCGCGCTCCACTGCGCCCGGGAGGAGGCCCGTCCACGACTGTGCTCGGACTTCATCTGTCGGGAATCCATTGCGTCTGCCCAAATGGCGCATGAATCCGGCGCTAGGCCAGCCGTAGCTGCCTCGCTGGAGGTCGTGTGGTCCGTCTGGCGTCCGAACACGCTGGCGGACGCGCAACCCCTCCGTTGGCACGCCGATATTCGGGACGCACCATCGTCCCACAAGGCCATGGCACAGCGTGCCCCCGTGCAAGGCACCGGGCGCGGCAGGCGTCGATAGCCCTCGTGGCGCGGACGTCGGCGAGGCGGAGTCGCATTCTCCAGTGCCCCGTATGGGGCATTAGTCCGGGCGACGCAACCGCATCGTGGTGGACGTCGGTGGCTCGTCCCCGGATGGATCTGTCATCGATCTGACGTCCATCGGCATCATTCAGGTTCCGGACTCCGACGAGGAAGAGTAGGGCATGGGAGACGGCGGCGCATTCAGTCCCGTGAGCCGGCTCGTGTCCCATGCCCTACTCTACCTTACCGGCGACCGGACCAACATTCTTAGGAGCGCAGCCGGCTGCCGGACATGGCCAGGGCAGAGCCGGAAAACGGGGAGTGGAACCGGGTGAGCTCCGTTTAGATTAAGTTTCACGTTACATGTAATAATATGGATTTGAGATTTCTAATTTAAGATATGAATGCATTTTTTGAGATGTGTGCTCGGTCACTGCCCACGAACACGTGGACGTTTGAGGGGTCAGATTTGCCAACTCCGGTTGTAGATGCTTTCATGGACCCAACCCAAAATCTATTGGCGCAAAGAAGCGTCGTGATCAGTCCGAGTGGAATGCGGTAGGATGCGGGAGCCCCATCACACAGACGAGAATCGTATCCGAGTCGCTCCATACACACCACCCCGTTGGCGTCGGAATCTTCCTCCGCCGGGCGTGTCTATCTATCAATCCATATCCAGAATTCCAGATGCTACTAGCACTAACCCTAATCATCCCAAAACAGCCCGTGTGCGCCCCTCGCCCGCCCTAATGATCGACCCATGCATGCGTGCAGACGGGAGCAGTGGTTGGGCATTAAACAAGTGATGACGAGGAGTCGGGTCGGGTCGCTCGCTCAAGTGGACGCGATCGATCATGGGATGGTAGCCGGCCAGCCGCTAGCCCCCCCGGAACCGAAAACATTGGCTCCGCCGGGATCGCCGGGCCGACGGACGGAGCACTCGAGCGGGTATAAATGCGCGTCCGGGCTCGTATCCTCCGCCATAAAGACGCGGAAAGATACTCGCTCGCAGGCAGGCAGCCGCGCCGCGCAGCAGAAAATGAACCCCGCGGCGCCCGTGCGCGCACGCCGGCCGGCCGGCTGGCTGGCTGGCTCGCCGCTTTCCACACGCTTCTTTTCGTTCATTAAAGAATCTTGTAGCAGACTCACACCGCTTCTCCAATTGGATGGAGTAGAGCACCGGCGCAGTTTCGTACTATACGTATAGTTAATAATACGTAATCCTTTTGGATTTGGATCACGTCGCTGTTGAGGAAGGTCACGGGTGACAACAGGTCGTAATTACCTGCCAGAAGTGAACGCTTGAACAAATCTCTGTGATTACGGAGGGAGTAGTAGTTGATTGATATACTACTACCACCACCACATCCGTGATCCGTTCAATGCCCGCTCTGACCACCGCCGCCGCTCGCCGCTTGTTTATTCCTCGCAGTTCGCGACCCGTCAGTAAACAAAGCTCAGCTCCTCTCCTCGCAGTACATTACCTGCCGCGGCTTAGTTAATCAGGAAAGGTGTACGTTACGTAGGAGTAAAACAACAGAGCAGCCAGCAGTGAGGTCGTCGTGGGCGTGTCGGGAGCGCCCACGCCGTCGCACGCCATCAACCAGGGGCCTCTTCCTCCGTGCGCCTGCCGCCCGGAGGACTGGACGGAGGTGGCTGTCTGCCTGCCTCTCCGCGTGCGTGTGCGTGGCGTGACTGCGCGTGTGTCACTGCCGCAGCGCAATAAATAAGCAGCCCTCCGTCCCGACCCTCTCCTCTCGCCTCGTCCATGGGATGATGGGGCCGCCTTGACTTTTCGTGCCCATGTTGAGTGCCGCATCTGCGACTCCCGGCTCCTGAGACAAGCAACAAGAAAGAATCCTTCCTCCTTCCCTACTTCCCTCCCTCTTGCACCGGGCGCCGGCAATCTCCTGCGGCGTGTTTCTTGCTGGCTGGCATTGCTGGTGCGCGATGGGGAACTGCGCGGCGAGGGGGGACACGGCAGTCACGGCGGCCGGCGCGGGCGGCGAGGACGGGAAGAGGCGGCGGAGGAGGTGGAAGGCGCCGCGGGAGGACCAGCTGGGGACGGTCCCCGGGCGGATCTTCTCCAACGACGGCCGCAGCCGCACCGCCTCCGTCTTCACGCAGCAGGGCCGCAAGGGGATCAACCAGGACGCCATGCTCATCTGGGATGTAAGCTAACAAACCACCCGAGAATCACTCCCCCTCCTCTCCGCCTCCCATTTCGAGGCGATTGGGTTGATCCGGTGCGGTCAATGGTGTTTGTTTGTGGCAGGGGTTCGGCGGGGAGGAGGACGGCGTGCTGTGCGGGGTGTTCGACGGCCACGGGCCGCACGGCCACCTGGTAGCGCGCAGGGTGCGCGACTCGCTGCCGCTCAGGCTCATGTCCGCCGCGCGCGCCTCGCCCAAGACCGGGCTGGACATGCCGGCCGCCGCCTGGAGGAAGGCCTTCGCGCGCGCCTACAAGGCCATGGACAAGGACCTCCGCTCCCACCCCGCCCTCGACAGCTTCTGCAGCGGCAGCACCGCCGTCACCGTCCTCAAGCTCGTACGTGGCACTGGCGCCGGACATTCACATACCATGATACATCTCTCCTGCGTCCCGTCTGAGCAGAAATGTCGAATCACTTGTGTTAGTTCTGACCCCCTCTTTGTTCGTGCGCGTCTACTCACTGGCGGTCTCTGCACGCAGGGCTCGGACCTTTACATGGCCAACATCGGGGACTCGCGCGCTGTCCTAGGCTCCAGAGACGCCGCCGCCGGCGGCATGGCGGCTGTGCAGCTCACCGTTGACCTCAAGCCTGACGTCCCCAGTACGCCATTACACACATTTAATTTAGCTATGCTCTGCCTGCGTCATTTAGCTATGTTTCTGTGTTAACACCACCGGTCTGCGATGTCAGGCGAGGCGGAGCGGATCAAGAAGTGCAGGGGCAGGGTGTTCGCGCTGCAGGACGAGCCGGAGGTGCCGAGGGTGTGGCTCCCGTTCGACGACGCGCCGGGCCTGGCCATGGCGCGGGCGTTCGGGGACTTCTGCCTCAAGGACTACGGCGTCATCTCGGTGCCGGAGTTCTTCCACTGGCCTCTCACGGACAAGGACCAGTTCGTCATCCTCGCATCCGACGGGGTAATTACACACTTCTTTCACTCTTTTCTCCCATTCCTCTGTCCTACTATAAGACATGGTTGTTGGTCATTCCTATGTGCCCGTGCAACGGCATAGATATCTGAGTCTGTCCCAGCAAAATCTTGCCACTTTCTCGTTGTCGGAGCTACTTAAATTAGTTGCAGTGTAATGTCAATCTGTCACACTTTCGCGTTCGTGATGCACTGATTAGTCTCACATGGCGGGCCTTGAACATTCAGGGCGTCTGGTAGAAGCTCCAAGAACCTTAAGAATGATAGTACTATATACGGGCGATCAAGTCCTTTTGACTTCAAAATGCTCTAGCTTTCGGGGTTGGTTGCGTAATGTCATGGTGACAGGGGCGATGATATTAATTTCCACCATCTGTGCCTTTGTGACTTGCTGCATAAATAATGATTAGCCAGCTTAACACACTTCTTTGCTGCATCGTCACCCAGCTGCTGTCATCTGCTGTACTTCAACTCTTATATCTTAATCCAGGTTCAACTTGGCAGGACTAATTGGTTTAATCGCTGTGGCGACATCATGAGCAGTTAGAAAACTGGGTGTAGCGTAGTGACTGCTCATTGCATGACATAGAATTGATATTCTTTTGAGCTTCTTTCCTTCTCAAGATTCGATGCATCTGAATAATGTCGATTTCCAGCGGACCAGTTCGTACTAATAACTGTACTGTACTAATATAATTCTTATGGTCCATGACTCCCTGTTTGATATTTTTAGTTGTAAACTTCTGCCATTTTTTTTAGTTCATTAACTTGACGATTTGTCAATCACTTAAAAATGAATAATTTGACAATACTTACAAATTATCGGGAGACTCTGTGTGCTTCATTTTTGTGGTGTTAGGGGGCTGGCTTTGCTTGCTCTTTTTTGATCCAACCAAATTAAGGTCCAGATGTCAGCACATTTATATAATTATTATTACATTTAACGGTGTACGCATCTAGTAACTTTGAAGGCATTGCTGCGGAAGAAATCGAGTTAGTCGTAGGTGTTTTTTTTCATATCTTGTAATGGTTCATATGTGGTTGCTTCGTTATGTACTCTGCTTAATTAATAAGAACGGCTGTGTGCATCACAATGATGCAGAGGCCGGAGGTTTCAACCTCCTTTTGAAAAAAAGGCATCTAGTAACTCACAGAGGCCACCTTATAATGTGTCGCGACCCATCAAAGTTTAAGTGTGCACCATGGACGGCTACTGTGGTTGAGGGAGTAGTAGTAGGGGGCGCTACTTCATAGCATATCGCGTGGGGTTCTATGGGACATCATTTACTCTGGTGCTGATTTTTCCTCTATTTTTTCCTTGTTGTGTTCAGTGCATACGACGTTATGATTATTTTTCTATGCCAGTTATAGCGCTAATGTGCATGCTATCTACTCCCTCCGTCCAATAATGTAAGACGTTTTTTGACACTACACTAGACGTTTTTTGACACTACATTATGGGATGGAGGGAGTAGGAGACAGTGTGCATTTTGACGTTTGATGAACTACATGATAGCAAACTTATGCCTCTGTGCATTAATCAATGCAGAGGCAGGATATTATCCTCCTTTTCTAAGAGAAAAAAACATGATAGCAAGCTCACCATGTTAAAAGTTCCCTCCTCTTAATCTTGAAGACACCTTTTGCTGAGCCCCCCTCCCCCTCTCATTTTATGCACTAAACATGGATGTTAGTGTCAAATATAAACAATGTACGGTACCAAAAGCAAGATGTTGTCTTCTGTGTACCTTTGTAAGCACTGCTTAATGATTGTAGTTTGCGTGGAAGAGTTGTCAATTCTACCGATGGAATGTTCACTAAAAATGATACTTTAACAAACAGATAATCATGTCGATCATCAGTCATTGTCTTCCCAATTGTTATACAGCAGTTGCTAACTACAGGCAATCCTTTTTTTGGGTCCCCTTTTGATATTTGGCCTACTTAATTATGAATGCCTTTTAGAGTTTTCCATTTGTGTCCTGTCATCTTCTCTTGTGTGGCGCATCTCCTTTGTTTCTTTATAGTTGTACTTGAGGAAGATATACAAGCTGAACAGATACTTGGTTGGCTTTATATATATGTCTGACTAGATTGTACCGATGGAAATCATGCAGGTGTGGGATGTCCTGAGCAACCAAGAGGCTGTTGACATAGTGTCCTCATCCCCAAGTCGGTCAAAGGCGGCAAGGACTCTTGTCGAGGCAGCTAACCGTGAATGGAAAACCAAGTACCCAACATCCAGGACCGATGACTGCGCGGTCGTTTGCTTATATTTGGATGGCAAAATGGACCATGAGCGTGATTCGACCGCGTCCATGGATAACATCAGCATTGAGGATGATTCAGTCGCAGATCCTAACGAAGCGCAGGAGCAACAGGAGCCCGCCTTAACCCGCAATTTCACAGTTAGGACAGTCCCGGGGAGCGCTCAGGAGAAAGCCTTGGCGGGCGCAGACGCCAAGGTTTCCGGTGGAGCCGATGATCACAACTGGTCGGGCCTCGATGGGGTGACGCGGGTGAACTCGCTCGTTCAGCTTCCCAGGTTCTCCGAGGAGAAGGCGGTCAGTTGACGGTGAGCCGTCCGGCCATTCTAGTGTTCTTCTCCCCCCTTGTTGTTTGTTGCTCTGCGTTTAGGGTAGTGGTCAGTTGTTTCAGGGAAAATTGTAGAAATGGAACAAGCTTCTGATTTGTTGTTGTGCCTCACTGCCTGGCAATCCTTCCGTCACTGTGCTTGGAATTCGAGGTGCTGCCCTTTTGACCCCACCAAAACTGTATCACTTCCGCTTCGGTAGACCCCCTCCAACACAAAGACGGCTAAGATTGTCCCATACCCCTTTATAACGGAGGGTACGATGGGCATAACGAGGAAAAGAGGCCGCCCGCCCACGGTCCTGCCCGAAATCCTGTACATATATGAATACGGTTTTTTTTCGTCCGATCGTCCCGTCAGCCCGCAAACGTCGTCTCGACGCGCCCCCACCCCCCACGACACGAGTCAAACCGCGCGCTAATTACACACCGCGGAGATGCATGCATGCATGGCGCGGTTATCGCCTCGGCCGCCGCGCATCGCCTGCCCTCCTCCTGCTGCGGCGCTGCACCGCTGATGCCCCCCGCTGCCGCCTGCCGCGCTGCCCCGCTAATGCCTGTCGCGCTGCCGGCCCGCTGCCTCCTCGGCCGCTCCCCCGCTG
>NC_057799.1:177878711-177879337 GCF_018294505.1 Triticum aestivum
GCCTCGCCTCGCGTCGGCCGCCCCGACGCCCTCGTTCGCCGCGCCCGTCCAACGCCCCCGCGTTCCATGCATAAATCACGCCCAAACCGCCCCGGCCCGCGCTCTCCTCACACAACCTCGAGCCCGCGTTCTCGTCATACAAACCGCCCCTGTAAGAGAAAACTGCCCCCACCCCATTGAAACCTAGATCGGCCTGCCGCCGGCGCGGCTCTCTCTGACGCGATGCCTCGTGGACGCAGTCGCCGGGCGGGAGTCTCTGGCAGCGGTGGTGGAGGCGGCGGCAACAGTGGTGGAGGCGACGGCAGAGGTGATGGTCGCGGCGCCGCACCGGGCGGTTAGTGGCCCTCTAGCCTGACTGAGCCGCAGACGGTAGATATCTACCGCCATGGCATCCCCGTGCCGCCGTCGTGTCGCCTAGCAAACGGCTGGCACGTCACGACCGATGGCTATGCCACGCCGGGGCCCGCACAACCCGGTCCATGGAACCCCCAAGGTCGCCGGGACTTTTGGGAAGGCCGCGACTTCGACACCGTCGTCACCTTCTACAAGTCCCGAGGCATCCGCGCGGACGCTCCGAACGCGCCCGTCGCGCCCCCGCCGTCCCGGTCGTGCAGGCCCGTGCCGGT
>NC_057799.1:177879736-177886021 GCF_018294505.1 Triticum aestivum
GCGCAGGCGCGCCGGCCGCTCTCGCCTCCGCGCCCGCCGCTCCAGCGGCCGCCCCTGAGTTTCACATCCCGCCGGAACCGGCGGCGATGCAAGAGGAGGGCGACCCGTTGGAGTCGCCGGGTTTTATCCGCGCGATCTGGAACTCCACGTCGGAGACCGGTTGGATGCCGCCGGCGGATGTGGTTGACCCGAGGGACCCGGCAGACGAGCCGGGATACTGGCAGGCGATCAGGGAGTCGACCGATACACTAGCGCAGCAGTCGGCTACCGCGGAGGAATTTTTCGGATACTTGGGCAGTTCCGATGACTCAGACGGCGGTGAAGACGGCGGCCAGACCGTAGTGGTTGATCTTCTGAGTAGCGAGGAGTAGTTAGATTTGTTTTAGTGTTAATCTTTTTTCATGTAAAATTTCGTTCGAATGTAAAATATCCTAAGTATGAACGAAATTATGTTGCTTTAATGAGTAATGGAATGGTTGTATAATTTATCAGTTATTGATAATGTTTTTGTTATTAATGGGATATTTCGATTGATATTGTAAAAAGGTGAAGTAAACACATGAAATACCGGTAAAAAATTTAAGTTACTTAAAAAATGCCCAACCACCGATGCTGAGCCCATAATAGCTTACAGAACATACCAAATCAAGCCCAAAGGTGACCCGGGCGGCTGATTGAGCCCACTACAGGGCCCGACATCGGGGTCCAACGGGGCAGTGGTGAGTAATAGTAGAGGAGTTCGAAAAAGGAGGCGGAGGCAGCTATTTAAGTCGCTCCTCGCGCCCCTCCGCTTCCGAGGTGGGACTAAAGATCGCGCTGCACCGCGCCCGTCAGTGCACGCGGCCGCCGCAGGGCTCAGGAGGCCGTTTTCTACGCTGTCACCGGCCGGCCCAGTTCGGCCCATAGAGGCAGGGCGCGACTCGCCCCCTCGCACGGCCCACGCCCCCTCCCCTCGCCCGCGCGGGGCAACACTCAATGTTTTTAGTCCCACCTCGGAAGCGGGGGCGGGTGAGGAGCGGCTTATATAGCCGGGCGTGCGGGAGCCTTTGAACACCTCTAAAATGCCACTGCCCTGTTGGACCCAGATGCTGGTCCGTGTGTTGCCGTCCCGAGTCGCCGCCGGTCCAGTATCGCGGTCGGGCAATTTTTTTGTCTGGGTGTTGAATGGGCAGTACACGTTGCGGGAGAGGCGTGCATGGGGGCGGGTAGATCGAGGAGGATGCGGTGGGGCTAGCATCAGGCGGGTCAGAGTCGCTGGGCGCGGGTAGCGAGGCTGATCCGGTCGGTGCGTGGTGGCGGGATCCGAGGGTGGCGCTGGTTGGCCAGCTGGGATCCGAGGTAGGTGGGATTCGGTGGGTCCATAGTGGCAGGATCCGAGGGAGGCGCTGGTTGGCTGGGATGAGGTAGGTGCGATTCGGTGGGTGCGATCTTCTGTGCATGCGCGGGTTTGTGGCGGCGTGTATGTGAAAAACATGCATGAGAGAATAATAACATGGCATGAGACAATAACACGGCCGGGTGCGTTTTTTCAACACGTTGGTCAGCCCAGGTAGTATAACACATACAATGGCATCATCATCATGAAACGACAGCAAACAAAATAAACGGAATTTTGAAACTACAGACTATTTCACATAGGACAGTACAAAATACAAATTTATTACATAAATATTTTGAGGAAACATAAACAAATCACTCATCAAGTTTTGTGGCACGCACTTACGAATAAAAAACATCATAGGTTATTCAGACAAGACTCGGGCAACCACTTTTATTCTCTGTGAAAAAAGTTTGGAATAATTAATGTGGAACAAACACATGAAATACCGACACACGCAAGATATGGACGGTGCTGGTTGCACTAGGGGTGCGTGATCGCATGCATGAAATGAAACAATTTTTTTGCGAGGGTGTGTGCATGCCCAATGTAGGCCCTCACGCAAGATATGAACGAAATCGGACACTGAACGCATGTCGCGTCACGTTCGGGCAGTGTTTTAGGGTATTTTCACCGAAAAAACCGTAGAAAATGCATCAGACGTCAGAAAATAATGAAAATTGTCGTGCATGCTCCCGATGATGCCTGGAGTACGTGGAAAAAGTTGGGGATCGTTCGGTCGAGGTGAAAAAAAAACGTCTTTGAGAGTAGCCCGACCGACACACCGGAACGGTACTGGTTGCAGTAGGGGTGCGTGATCGCATTCATGAACTTTTTGAAAAAATGATGAACTTTTTTTCATTTTTCTTGAACTATGTTGTATTTCCTGAACTTTTTCTAAATTTTCATGAACTTTTTCAAATCCGTGAACTTTCCTTAAATTAGTGACCTTTTTTAAAATTTCGTGAACTTTCAAATCCGTGAAAGTTTTTCTCAAATGAGTGAACTTTTTTTGAATACATGAACCTTTTTTTAAAACAAGTTCGTGAAATTTCTTTTTATTGTTCGTCAGTTTTTTTTTGGAACAGCGCGGCTTCAATTGTTTGTTAAGCGTTTCGTGGTTCAATTTGTAAGCGTTGACTAGTAGCTCAACTGGTTAGTCTTCGCGTGCTGCACGTCGCTGGCGCGAGTTCGAATCCGCTGCAACATCGATTTTACTGTTTTTTTCGCTGGCGCTGCATGATACTGGGCCGGCCCACGAGGGCGCTCCAGTGGGCTCCTCCCCCGGCCCACGCCTCCTCCCGTCGCCTGCGCGGGGCACCATCGCCGTTTTTAGTCCCACCTTGGAAGCGGGAGGGCACAAGGAGCGGCTTAAATAGCTGGCTCCGCCCCCTATTTCGAACTCCTCTGTTAATTCTGTCCAGTGCCCCGTTGGGACCCCGTTGCTGGGCTCGATCAGCCGCCTTAGTCACCTTTGGTAATGCTACTATGGGCACGAACAGTGGTGGTTGCGCTATTTTTTTGTAACTTCACTTTTTGAAAAAAAATTAACAGAAAGGAGCGGCCGGAAACAGCAGCAAACAACAAACAAAATCATCATCATGCCCAGGTAGTACAACATATATGCCCAGGTAGCAAACAGCAAACAAAATCATCATCATGCCCAGGTAGTACAACATATAGTACAACATATATGCCCAGATAGCAAACAGCAAACAAAATCATCATCATGCCCAGGTAGTATAACATATGCAATGTCATCTTCAAATTTATTACATAAATCTTTTGACAAAACATAAACAAATAACTTATCAAGTTTTCTTGCACACACGTACGAATAAAAAACAACATAGGTTCATGCGACCACTTTTATTCTTCCTACAAACCAAGCCGCATCTCTACGCCCAGTTCCTGAACAAAACATAAAGAAATGGGTGAGCAAATATAGTTGGTAAAATCAAAGTAGCAACATAACAAAAATAAGAAGATAACATCTTACTTCTCGTTCAAATGACATGTAGCCTTATTATGACCTGGGAGACTACACAGACTGCATAAAGGACCATTTTTCTTCTCTGTAAAATCTTTTGGCCTACCATTCTTTGTAACGTCGCCCCCCCCCCTTTGACCGCCCCTTCTTAGGTGCACCCTTCGTCGAAACTTTCTGAGGATCACCAATACCAGGCTCAACTTGTTGCGCCTGACTTGCCTCCTTCTTCAGCATAGCATACCTTCTACTTCCTATAAGTTCCTCCTCTGAAATCTTTTTCTGCGCTATTATGTTGTCCAGACACTTCATCAACTCATCGAACAAGAAGGGATCATTTGCTGCAACATGAGCAGCTTCTGCGGTTTTAATGGTTATTGCACTATACCGTTCTCTCTCCAATGGCCCTGAGCAACCCCATCCAAACATATCACTCTTCCTCTGCACATGCAACCCATCTCTCGCATGTTTGGACAACCGATGAAGGACACAACATTTTGGTATTTCAGTTAAATTCAGATGATGGAGAACAAGGAGAATGTGTTTGCATGGCAGCCCTTTCCGAACCATCCTAAGACAACTGCATGTAATAGTTTCTTCTGAGTTACCTGGTTCATAAACAACATTGTACCTAAACTTGTGGTTATCCTTCCATGTCACCATGAATGTCTGACGCCCAATTCCCACGAGCGTCTCAAATATCTCCAGCTGACCCATCTTATGCAAATCATCTTGCAAGATGTAGAAATTAGCAGGTGTGAATACTTTGGTGGCATGCTCCTCAAGGGCTTTATATTCAGTAACAGACGGTGGTTCCTTCTGGAATGCCTCGCAGTCATCGTACGCCTCGTTCTCACGCAGGTGGACTATACAGTTCTCATAATGCACCACCAAATCAACAATTGTCATACCGTAGTCCAGGTGAAGGTGAAGGCAGGAGTTGAGGCTTTCACTCCTCTGGTTACTTCGCATACCAAGAAAAAAACCATCGGAAAGATATGAAGCTGCCCACAGTCTCCTCTTCCTGTACATCCTGTCAAGCCACTCTTCAGTTCTATCCGTCTTCCACTTATCATAGAAAGCTTTCCATCTCTGCTCAAAGTTCGCTTGGGAGGTGGCATAGTACAGGAGCGATCTGAACTCATCCAGTGACTTGTAATGTAGGTGCCTCTGCATATTTTTCTCGATATGCCACAAGCAAAGACGATGGAAAACATCTGAAAGGACAGTCCGAATAGCCTGGATCATTGCAGCGTCACCGTCTGTGATTATTGACTTTGGCTTCACCTGACAGTTTGCGTTCATAAATGTCTGCAGCAGCCACACGTATGTCCCTTCCGTCTCGTCAGCAATGATGGCACAACCAAACACTGTGGTGCAACGGTGGTTGTTAACTCCTACAAAGGGGACGAACGGCATACCGTATCTGTTCATCTTATACGTGCTATCAAACACGACCACATCTCCGTAGTCCTGATAGTCCCTCCGCGACTGTGCATCGCACCAGAACATACTCTTCGGTCGCCCTTCCTTGTCACGCACATACTAAAAAAAACTCAGGGTCCTTCTCCTTCCTGCTCCTCATAATGCCAACTGCCGTCTCTGCATCACCCTTTGCAATGAGCTTCATTTTTTCTCTGCAACAAAGATTGTAAATGTCCCTCCTGATAAGCCCGCACTTATCGTACGAACCGTATCTGCTGATGAAGTTGTCCATTATAATATGTTTTCTTATCCCAGCCGCTTCCATCGCCAATATCTCGGCCCTCTGGCCATCTCCAATTCGTCTGTGTGACCACAAAAAACAAACCTCGTCGGGCCGAGCCATCGCGTGGTTGTGATCATCCACGAATGATGCGACGAACCAAACGCCACGTTCTCTGTCCAGCTTCACCACCATATGTGCACCGCAGTCGCAACGAGTCTCCGGTCTAAGCCTGCGCTTGCGGCCCTCCATGGTTATGAACTTGCTCTGCCTTCTCCCTGCCCTGGAGCAAAGAAACCGCCGGTAACGTATCATTCCCGAAGCACCTCGTTTCACCTTCTGTTTCCTGATGCTAAACCCGTGCTCTCTGGCGTGATTGTTGTAGAATATGTATGCATCCCCTTGCGACCGAAAGGTCATAGCCATGACCTTCCAATGTGTCTCAAGCATCTTCTGCTGCCTTTGAGCCTCCTCAATATCGATCTCTCCCTCATCGTGATCAACGCTCGGACCATCTGACTCCTCCTACAACATTCATTTGAAAATATATATGTCAATTACTATCATTTAAATCATACTATTGATCGATGTACAACATCTATCAACTAACCTGGCTCAAGTTATCTGCAAATGATTCCTGCCAACTATGTTGCACATTGTCAACATCCACATCTTCCAGTAAATTTGTACACAAAGATATATAGTTAGCCATGCCATACTTTGCAAATTCAAAAATAAAATAAAATATACGCCACTTACGTTTTCGCTATTTGCGCCATGTTCATTATTATCAAAATCCTCCGGAGGTAAGATATCATATGACGAGACGGAATCGTTGTCGCTGATGTCATCATCTTCATTCAAATTATCGTTATCGGTCTTAGTCACCTTATCAGCATCATTCTCGTCCCTCCCGAATGCGGATTCTTCGTCCATGTCAACACGCCTAACTCACAGAACTGCAAAACATCGTGTGTTAGGTTTAGTACACTGCATCATGCCCAAAGCAACGATAGTTCTCTAAATCATGCGGTAGTCCGTAGAGGCGGCGCTGCGGCAGGAGGTTTTGATGAACCCTAAACCCTAAATCAGTACATGCACGAACTATCCCTCACTTCTATCCATCATGCCCGCCCCATGCCCGCTAGGTTTAGATGACAAACCTTGGCCCGCGGTGTAGACGTCGCCGGCGTTCGACGACGGCCTTCAGGTGGT
>NC_057799.1:177886506-177888916 GCF_018294505.1 Triticum aestivum
CAGTGAGAGGGACGACGGACGACGACGGTGACAGGCGGCGACGGACGACTTTGGGACAGACGTTGAGAGGCGGCGATGGACGACGTTGGGATGGACGGTACGAGGCGGCGACGGACGAAGTTGGGACGGCAAGGGCGGCGTCGAGCGGGGTTCGTACGGCGGTGATCCGCGGCGGCGGTGATAGACCAGTTGGAACTATCGTGATCGGGCGACCAGATGGGGCGGGCGAGAAGATTGGGCAGGCGAGTAGATCGTGGCGTTTTTTTTTGGCCATGCGCACGGTCGTATGCCCGGCACAACTGTACAATACGAGGTGGGCATACGTTTCTTCCGTATGACCATTCTGCCCTTCTACGTTTTGTTGGGGGGTCTACCGAAGCAAGCCCCGTACTGTATATCTTGAATGACAAAAGGCTCGCATTTTCAGGGATTATTTATGAAAATTGGGGGGCGTGCCTCGAATAGAGCATGCCTTTTGTTTCAAATGTGCAATTTTGCTGGGTTAAAACGGGCAAAGCGACGATCCTGAGCAGAGCACGGCAGGCCCCAAGCTTCTGAGATAATATCATTGTCGGCAGTGGCGAAGCCACCTTAGAGGCAGTGTAGTCAGTTGACTACATAGGTTTTTGGTAATACAAGCAAGAACTATGCAAAAAAGTAATTAGAAAATATTACAAATACGTGTATTTAACTACACAATTTTGTATTGACTACACAGAGTTTAAATCCTGGCTCCGCCCTGATTGTCGGGTGATCTGTAAATTCCCCTGCCGGCACTTGGCTTTGTAGCTTTTGTTGACAGAAGGCAATGCGCCGCTATGTCGGGTTGCCAGTTTGCTAGCCGTTTATATGCCTTTTATTTTATTTTTCTTAGACGTGTCTTTCTTCCTTTCGTTTTTGCCATCATGTCGACGAGGAAGTAACTGGTGTCACCCCGGTGTGAATATGATGACTGGCTGGCTGGCAAGTACGTACCTGACGCATTTTCTCTTCAAAAAAAATGGGATTTGTGATCCTTGGTCCCTTTTGGTGACCCCCGGTGTGCAGGTCGCAAAACAAAAGAGAAACGGAGAATGGAGCACTCGCGTCGTGGTCAAGAAACAGAAACTCCGCTGCCGCACTAGTTCTCGGCCAGTTGCCGGTCGTGTTGGTGATGCTAGGAATCGAATCAAGCGTGATCCGCCGAAGAATTCCCGGGCCCGCGACCATTTCCAGCATGCCCGCATGGGTCTGAGCCCTCGCCGTCACCTTGAAGATTTCGCTGATTGAGCTGCTGTGGATGGTTTGAGACTTTGCGTTCGCAGGGCAAGACCCTGGCACCCTGTTGCTCTGCTGTGCTCCGTGGTGCCACGCAATAATTGTTGGGAGACGGTGGCCGGCCGGCCCCGGCCTGTCACGGGTGGAGTGGGCTGGACGAGTCGAGTCGGCACTCGGCAGGGACTTCCATGATGAGTAGTACTACTGTACCGGGGAGGGGAGGACAGGACAGGACAGGCTATCCGGTAACGCGCCACACCATCCAGGAGCACCTGTCACTGGACGTCGATTCTGCGTATCCCTTCTGTCGCTGACTGCTCGTGAGATAGCACCGAAACCTACAGTTCGCACACACGTACCCATACTGTTCACACGTCAAACGGGGCGATCGTACGTTACGTTACGTAGCCGCACGCCGTACAGGCCATCCTGCAGCGTACGTGACGTGGAGAGCGATGGCTGGATCTGCCGGACGTGGACACGCTACGCGCATGGATTGGACGCGGAGCAACTTCTCAAACCTGCACCCCGTATCCGTAGCTGGGGCTTCCACACACGCTAAGAGCATCTCCAGCCGGCCCCAGGTCCTGCCCCCACGAGCACTTTTTAGACGTCAGTGTCTAATTTTTCTCCCAGTCGGGATCCCAAGACCTCAAATAGCGCTGGATTTGTCTAAAACTACGGCCGGCGCGCGCAAGCGGAACGCAGAAACCGGGAGGCAGCTGGGGGCGCCGGCGCGATACTTTCGCTGCCAAAGGCCCACTGCCAGCCTCTCTACTCCCTCTCCTTCTTTTCCTTGGCTTGGCCTACCATATGATGCATGCAAAAAAGACAAGCTCTCTCCTGCATGCCCGCCTCGCTCCTCTGCTCTCTCTCCTCTCTCACCTGCTCCTCGCTCCGGCGATCCTGGACGCCCTCCACCGGCGAGCCGGCCCCGTCTCCCGTCGCCGGCCTCGCCCGCATCTCCCCGGAGGAGCCGCAAGCGGCCGGCCCCGTCGCCCGTCGTTATCCCCGCGTCGCGCCTCCGCGGAGCAGCCGCGGAGAAGAAGGTCTCTCGCTCCCGCCCGGACACCGCCGCCCGCCCTCCCGAGCTCGCATGGCCGCGCCTCCGCGCCTCCCGCCCTCGTAGCGGCACGCGAGCTCGCACGGCCGC